>NC_056733.1:1160876454-1160901153 GCF_019279795.1 Protopterus annectens
AAAGCTGAAATGTGGGTGAATTTGAAAAGATGAAGCAAGAGCAGATGAGGAAGCTAGTGATGATGGAGATGTAGTGCCTGAGATGGGTCTTAGGATGCAGACTGGGGGAGAGGAAGAAATGAGGACATCAGAACAGAAGCCTAAGTAGCCCAGTTGCAGAGAAGGGCAAACAGAACAGATTATGGTGGCACATGTACTGATAGCTGATTTGGGACAGAGAAGAAGAAGGCAAGATGAGACAGTCTGGCATGACTGTTGAAGAAGGTAGGAGAGAGGCATTGAACTGAGAGAGATGGTGATTGGTGAAGCGACAACCTGATTCCATGTAGAAAATTAGGGGAAAAAAAGGAGTTGTTGATGGTGATTTACACACCTAATAGAAATTCTGAACTCTTTCAACCATAATGTTTCTGTGAGATGCTACAAAAATGTGCTCATCCAAGTAAGCAGAGTATGACAGAATATATAACTGAAAAATAAAATAAAATAAAAAACATGTTATCCACACAGGAATTATGCTTTTGTCCCTATTGTCCCTTGCAACCAGAACATAGTTTTATTATTTTTTAGTTACTAGCTTATACTCATGGCTTGTGCACTGTTTTTTTTTCTCAAAAATCTCTTTATTGAATTATAAAATATAACATAACAACAAGCATCAAAACATTGTAAATATAATCATTTAGGAGTTATTTGAGGTTACACAACATATAGATGTACATTTCAACTCATGAATGTGGAAAAATAAAGAAAACAACAATATATACAATATGTACAAATGGTGACCAAGGTGCAAATGATTCAATAAAGTATTAATCATGTTAGAAAATGAAGTATGAAGGTAAATAAATCATATTAGTGTACTAAGACAAGAAAGTAAAAACTATTGATCGTTATTAATAATATAGAGGACCTTCTCTATAGTTTTGTTATTTAAAGCCATTTTTTTGGGACTCGTCAACATAGTTTTTTGTGCAGAAATGTACGAGTAAGCCATTGTTCTAAAGGCATTCCAATTCAATTTAGTGCGATCAAGCCAGTTTTTGGAAATGTAAAGTTTTATGAGAGAGGAAATAAATATAAATACATGTGTGTCTAATTTAAAAAGATGTATCGAGGGTATGTGTAGAATTGCTGTTTCCCAGGATAAGGTGGATTTGTGATATCCCATTTTCTGTAACCTTACCTTCAAAGAAGTCCAAAGTTTATGTGAATAGTGGCAATACCAAAAAATATGCAGAAGGTCAGCTTTTGGAAATGAGCAACAAGGACAAGAGGTAGACTTACTAGCATCAATTTTATTAAGTTTGGAAGGGGTATAATAAGCATTATTATTTATCATCAATTGGGTATAGATCAATTTCTTAAAAGGGGAGTGCTCCAAAGTGTTTCTAATAGCCAAGAGTTTTTGTTTCTCAGTTAATTGAGAATTATGTTTATCCCAGAAGTTAGAAAAAAGACATAATGAGTCTTGTATGAATTTGTTTAACAAATTATATGATTTTGATAGCATTTTCTCAGGGAGTGATAATGTTTTAATTATCGTATCTAAATTGTTAAGATCTTGTTCTTTTGGCAAATTAAGAACACATTTAGCCATGACCACTTCTCTTAATTGACGTAGAATTATAGTATATTTACAATTGACTTTCAGTATATTCCGCAGATTAGCTAGAGACAAATCTTTATATTTCAAGAGATCCCAGACAATCATGTTTTTAATAAGAGGATAGTTTGTAAGATTAAATGGCATATATCTAATTTAAGGTTCGGATTCAAGTGTAGTGGTTGAAGTAAATAAAGACTATTATCAAGCTTGACAAGTTTCAGTAACTCCTGAAATGCTTTGATCTTTTGTTTTAGGAAATTCGAGATTTTGAGTGTGTTTATGATATCTATAGAGATGAATGGAATGGCAGCAGGGTTAATATTTTTGGAAATAATATATTGATGCCATATCTTAACCCAAATTGGAGATTGATTGTAGTTAATATTGTTCAGTTTAGAAATGGAAAGTAATTTGTTGGCCGAAACAAATAATAGAGATACAAATTTGGCAGACCCAAACCACCCCTGTCTTTAGAAGTTGATAGTTTAGGATAAGAAATCCTAACTGTTTTAGGAAACCACAAAAATTTATCTAGTTCTTTATTAACTCTATCGAAGAAAGATTTAGGAATGATTTGATCTGAGGAATTGAATTGGTAGAGAAATTTGGGGAGAATATTCATTTTAATCACTGCAGCTTTGGATAAAAGTGATAGATTAAGTAGTTCCCATCTATGCATATCAAGCATTATTGATGTCCATATTTTATTCAAGTTATTTTGAAATGTAGATAGGCTATTTTGATCCACATGAATACCTAAATATTTAACCCCATAAGTAATATTAAAAGGAGATTCAGGAAATAAGTATGGTTTATGAGCCAGATGGTTTAAAGGGAGAATATGAGTCTTTTGGGGATTAATGTGATAATCTGACACAAGTGAAAATTTCTCAATAGAGTTAACAAGTTTGTTTAGATCTGTGATAGGTGTTTGAAAGTATATTACTAAATCATCCGCAAAAGCTGAGAAAGGTAAATTAGTGCACAAAACCTTAGGAATCCTATGGAATGTATTTTGTGTTATGTATAAAAGTAATGGTTCTAAATACAAATTAAAGAGAAAAGGAGATAAAGGACAGCCCTGTCTTGTGCCATTAGTAATCTTTATAGGAATTGATGTGGATCCACTAATATATAGTCTGGTAAAGGATTCTTTGTATAAAGTTTTGATTACATTTATAAATGATATATAATGATAATCATAGCCTGAAAGAGGAAGTCCCAACTCACTCTATCAAATGCTTTTGATGCATCAAGAATCAATGCGTATAGTGGGTTATTATCATTTTCCGTAAGGTGTATAATGGATTCCATAGTCAGAGTGTTGTCCCATGCATGTATGTGAGATGTAAAACCTGTTTGGTATGGGGAGGTTATAGATGTTAAAACTTTCTTTAGTCTATTAGCGAGAATAGAAGATAAAATTTTGATGTCTAAATTAATTAATGAAATGGGTCTGTAATTATTGGGGTCCATTTTGTCTTTATTATTCTTTAAAATTAGTATAGTTTTTGAGGTGTTCCAATGGAGATCAGCTATGTCATTTATTTTAATGTAATTATAAACCTTGAACAAGAAGGGAGCAATTACTGACTTGAAGGATTTAAAAAATTCCGGTGTGAATCCGTCTGGACCTGGGGATTTACCAAGTTTGAGTCTGTCAATGGAATCCAAGATTTCAAGGAGACTTAGAGGAGCTGACAGAATGTTATGTTGTTTTTCATTCAACATAGGGAACATTATAGAACTTAGAAAACTATTTATATGACAATTAACTATAGGTTTAGATTTTTTGGAATATAAGTCAGTATATAATAGCATAAAAAGTTGCAAAATTTCCTTGTCCATGTTATATACTTGATTTTTGTATTGTATAGGTGATATTTTAGGCCTATCAAAGTTTTTTTTAATTATTCTTGCTAGAGTTTTGGAGGGTACTTGAGCCCATTCAGAGTAAGTAGCTAATAATCTTTGCTCCAGTATTGAGAGGTTATTTTGATGTAACAAAAGAAGTTCTTTTTGAGATTGTATAATTTGCTTATAATATGAGGGGTCCGAATTTAATCTATATTGAGTTTCAAGAGACTGAATCTTTAGTTTTAGGGATCTTTCTTTATTATTAAATTGTTTTTTAAGGTATGAAGCCTTACCAATAAACATTCCCCTCAACCTAGCCTTACAAGCAGCCCATTGAATATCATAGGGAATATCTGTTAAATCTAGGTTATTTTCCATTTCTTGAATTATTTCTATACATGTTTTACTAATATCTTTATTAGAGAGCAAATTATTATTCAAAGTCCAATTATTTTGTTTGAATGTATGTCTATAATTAAAGTCCATATTTAATTTTAATAAGATTCTAGAGTGATCAGAAAGAAATCTGGGCTCAATACTAAAGTCTAATAACAATTGTGATAAAAAAGTAGATATAAAAAAGAAATCTAACCTTGACCATGAATGATAACATTTTGAGTAATATGTATATATATCTTTTTTGTTTGAGTATTTAGTAAGTTGTAGAGGGTCTATAAGATTATAGTCCAATATTAGGTCCTCCAGCGCAAGGGATGCTTGTTGATTATAAGAAGAGGAACAGCTAGTACGGTCTAAAACTGGGTTGATTACAGCATTCCAGTCTCCACCTACAATAACATAGTGATCTTTATAAGAAGAGAGAATATTATGTATCTGTAGAATAAAAAAATGTTGATGACTACAGGGGCCATAAATATTTAGCACCAAAAGTGGTTTATCTAGATTATGTATGATGGAAGTAAAGTAACATGATCTGCCCTCATTGTCATGTTTTTCTTCAATTATACTCCCCTGAAATTTTTGTTTAATTATGATAGCCACCCCTCTGGAATTAGAAGTGTCACCAGAAGCTATTATTTTTTTGATCCATTTTTTGCTTTTTTCTTTGTACCAGTCATCCCTAGGAATATGTGTTTCTTGCAGAAAACATATATTAGCATGTGATTTATACATTAAATAAAATAGTAAGGATTTCTTAGCTTTGTTCTTAATCCCTCTTACATTCCAGGAATCAATTATTAATAAATTAGTCATGTGATTATCAAAGGTCTGTTAGAAGAAATGCAGGAGAATAAAATGTTTGTGCATGGAAAAAAAATATAAAAAGGAAGAGAAAAAGCAAAGCTTAGTCTCAGTACAACAATTATTATATATAAAGGTATGATTCAAAATAGAATTAACTTTAGTCTCAAAATCTTCCCACCTCCCCATCCCAGTGCCTACCCACCTTAACTTCTCTAAAGAAGGAAGATATACATAACTATATGTATGATGTGTGTATTTGGTCACCAGTAAATCCAATGTATCAAAAGAAAATTTGAGTAAAGTCCTAAAAAGGACTATAATAAGGTTAACAAAGCTAAACATATTTACACAATAAACTGATAACAAGATGCCCGACATACTTAACCCCATTCACATGTGTATTCACAAACTCCTATATAGTTAATACGAAATTGTGTCACATAACGAAAATACTGTTAATCTAACCCTATAATATATATTTGCCTTGGTAGGTGCATGTGAAACATACATATCATAGTAAAATTATAATATATCTAGAGCAAAGTAATCATGTAAGTGAATATATTAATATAAGAGCATATCTCAAACCTTATAATTTAAAAGTATCTAGAATAAGATATATTAATTTATATATTTAAGATATAGTACTTTCATATCAATAAACCCTATAATCAATAGATCTCTGACTAATAGTATAATTATTGACTAAACTGATTTGTAGAACATGAGTGGATATAATTTCTTTTAATAGTGGGATCACCAAGACATCCAGTATTAATCATCCATCTAATATGCAATTTCAAGTCTCCCATCTCCATTACAGATAATAAAAAAATTAATAAAATATTGTTTAATAACCTAACATGGATATGGTTTCATTCTTGAGTTAGGTAGTATGTATAAAATAATGTATGCTAAGGGCTCAGGGAATCCCCTACCATAGGTGTTACGCACTGTTTCATCTAATAGTGTCTTGTGATGTTTCAAGTTGCTATACAGAAAAAAATGACATTTTAATCATAAATAAAAATAAAAAGCAGAACCTAACACACATCCCATTATTAAGTAATTCGCCAGCCTAAGCATACTGTGAAAGGATATTAACATTAGATTTAACTTTGAACCCATTTATATATAAATTGAGCTATAATATATAAAATTATACTTAACCTAGAAACTTGACATGTGTAGTGCACATAAAGAACATTTCACTAGATAAAAAACCTTATAATTGCTCTATTATGAGTACATTTTAAATTCAGATTTATTTGAATCATGTCTATTGAAATGTATGGCTAATGTTTCTAATAACCCTTAACATCTATGATATACTATACTATACAAATTCCTATTGTGCAACATGACATTAATGTATATGAACTTGAGGACAAGTATTATTCTTTGTCATATAATGAAAGAACATTGACCTCTACAAGACCCCCAGTGGCAGGTCCCCATTTCAGATTCAATGTGAGAAAAAATAGTGGCAAAATAAAGCACTTTAACATATATACACCAAAAGTGCCAGCTTTAGTAAATACAATCACCATAGAGCAAAAACACTAAACATATGGACTGGCAAAATAAATCCTTTCAGTAAATGATGAAATCTGAAGAGTGTATTAGGCATTTGAAAAGCCTGATTAACAGGCACAGAGCTAGCGATATTATCGCACATCTGTAAGAAGCGTCCTGATCACGCAGAAGGCTTCCTGCCGCACACAGGACTTCGGAGCCGATCTGAGTGAAAAAAAACATGCTAACATGCACGGAATCAAGCTGAATTGAGTAACAGCAGTCCACGATACTGAATATTGCAATACTCGTCAGGAACCACTTCACGAAACCAGGAAACCATAAAATTGTGAATGGAAAACTAAAGGGAACATACTATACTTTCCGATTACATCAAGAACAAGTAACCAAGCAGCAGGAAGCTCATCAGCAATCGGGAAGTCATTGAGTGGATAATCAGGACTCTAATCTCCTGTGAGTGGTAACATCATCCAGCAGGCAAACAAGAGGGAAAATGAATTGTGCCTGAGCACAGATTGCAAACAACAGAATTCTGACCAGGTTGGCAGCGCTGCATAAGCACGAGGGTTCCGATGACTTTTCTCTTCTTACTGATTGAATGACATTTATGACTAGAGCTATATTACCACATAAACACTCTAAAATGAAGACACTCAGAAACCATAAAAGCACCATAAATTACAATAAAGATGTTTAAAACAGTGACATCTAAAAAAACTAATAAACGCAAATAGTACACATTATAAAACCAGAGTGTCATTCTATGGTAAAGCTTATCATATAAACTGTTATTGAAGAGAATAAATAATGAAATGTAAGTACACTAGTTGAAATTCAAAGTACTTACATTAGTTAGCAGAATTATTTATGAGTAACATTGTCAGGAAGGACCTTGAATAATTTTAAAAAGATATCCTTTGCTTCTTGTGGTTCTGTAACAGTATAACTTCTGTCATTGTAGCCGAAAGAGAGTGTGTTTGGATATCTCATCCGAAATTTTATTCCCCTTTTTATCAGGTCTGCACAATATGGAGATAGCTTTTGTCTATTCATTTTTATTTGTGGGGGTAAATCCTGCGAAAAAGTCAGCTTATGATTATTCCATATGAGATGTTTTTTGCTTTTGTCTGCTTCTAAAATACTTTGAGTGTCTTGGTAATTTAGTAGTCTTGTGTAAATAATCCGTGGTGAAGTAGATTCTTGTCTGGCACGCAGGGCTCTATGCACTCTTTCAACAATTAAGTTGTTAGTGGTTGACTCACAATTAAGTAATGCATTGAATATTTGTTTAGTCACTGAGAATAAGTTCTGACTATCATAAGATTCAGGTAATCCTCTAATTATTATATTATTTCTGCGAGACCTTGCCTCTAAATCCAATAATTTGGCTTGTATTTCTACAAAGAGAGTATCTTTGGATTTTAGATCACGTTCAATAGAGTCTGTTCTAATTTCCATATCAAGATTTTTATTTTCAAGTAAGTCCATTCTATCATTTATTTGTTTTAGAGTTTTACCAAAGTCAGTAAATTGTTCAGAGAAACTCTGAATAGCACTTTGAATAGGCTGTAGTGCCATCTTCAAATCTTCTAAATAAAAATTAGAATCACTTTTATCTTTAGCACTTACTTCATTGTTCTCAGTAGATTGTTTGGTGGTTCTTAATCTCTTAGAGCCAGTGTCTTTTTCTGGAGAAAGCATAGAGGAGAATTTGGCCTTGGTTGTCTGCGTCTCCTTGGAGTCAGAGTTGCCAGCCATGCCCAAAATAGAGGTGTGAAAACAGGAATGTTGACACTGAGAAGGGCTTCTAGAATGCACGTGCCCAGAAACTGTTGAGGCCAAAAATACTCAGAAGTAAAATAATATAAAAGTTTCACTCTTTCAAAAAATGAATAATCCCAGAATGAAGAGGATGTATCAGAGATACTTTCTGTAGAAAAAACTGTCGAGAAACTTCGCTTAAAAGTTGTTAAAAATTGCAGGTAGTTAAAAAGCTGTGAGGAGCTCAGTGAATAGGGAGCAGTCTAGCCGGCGACCATCTTGGAATCTCAAACACTGTGTTGTATTAGTTCTTGGTTTATGCTTGATTATATCTTTTTCCCTCTCTGTAGCTAAACATCAGCTCCAGTCTTGATTCACTGGGTCCACCAGATAAGCCTTAGCCTCCAGCAAGCTCAACTTGACCCACAAATGGGGACAATGAGGATATCAGGGACACTGGTGCATAATTAAACTGCTGTTGGGGAGTGTACCTTAATTCCTGCCACTCTGTGGCAGCTTTCTGAGCTTCTGCCTTCAGGAGGTGCAAGTGTGCATGCATGCTTTTGCACATGTGCAACCTCAAAACTTAGCAGCTTACCACTTATACAGCATGGAGCCTGTCTGGCTCTTAATGCTGTTTACTGCAGAGAATAGGGTGACTCTCCCTCAGGATGAGCGAGCTGTCAATGGAGGTTCTCTCTCATCCTCCCTCTGCAGACCATCTAACACTTGTGTTGCTAAATAACATGAGTCATCTGGGTTCAGTAAGAGCTTTATCCATCTGCGGCATACGGCCAAATGCATGATTATATTTTTTAGAATTATACAGCATCCTAGGAAGGGCTTTCACAAAGTATTCCATTCTTTGTGACACTTGCAGTGGCTATTATGTCTATATTGAGTCTATGCTTGTGTCAAAATTTCCTCTCTCTGCATACTATCCCACAATTTATTGCAACAGATGACATTGTAGAGGATGTCACACTCCATAAGTGAGTCAGATCAAATTATTAATAATAAGCAAAATATAGCAGAGCTGCAATGCTCCTAGCAAATAAGTATCGTGCTAATCTTCAATTTTTACTACTTCCTCTTCTTAAGTACCTCATACTACATGTTTTTGTTAACAAATTTGCATGAACAAACAAATTAGCAAACATCACATCTCATTTTGAATGCTGTAATGGTAATGGGACAAAAGGCTACAATACCTGAAACAGGCAAGAAAGTGATCTATAAAAATATACATGCAGAGTTCCAGTAAAACATGAACTAAGAACCATTACAATACAATCACTACTACACACTGTAATCTAAAATTAGGGTTTTTGAAGGTAGAAAGGGTGGCTACAGTGGTGCAGCGGTTAGCGTGCCTGACTCACAGCAAGAGGTTCTCTGGTTAGATCCTTGGCTGGGGTGCCTTCTGTGTGGAGTCTGCATGTCCTCCCTGTGGCTGTGTGGGTTTCCTCCAGGTACTCCGGTTTCCTCCCACATCCCAAAGACATGCTGTAGGTAGACTGGACATTCTAAATTGGCCCAAGGTGTGAGTGCGTGTATGTGTGTACCTTCTGTGGAAGGTTGGGCGCTGGGCTGGCAACTCAACACTGTAAAACTCCACTGTCAATCATGAGCGGATAGGTGATCTGCTGTGGCGACGCCTAACTGGGAAAGCCAGAAGAAGAAGGTAGAAGCTAATTACAAGAATGCCAACACATTAAGAAATGTCAGTATTTCAGTAAGCCAGTTTTCTAAATTATGCAAGATCATTTAAAAACATGCAAATGTACTGTATGATGCAACAACTGCCTCAGTTTTATGGAAAAACTTGCAATACATGCTGATATCGTGCAGTATTATTAATTACTTATGCACAGGATACAGTTTTGCAAACTGGAGAAAAAACATTTTGAAACTTACAAATGTAAAAATCCTGTGTATCAGCAAGGCAGAGTTTAAAATGTATTTCTAAAATCTACTGCTAATATAACGTTTTGGCTAGGAAAGAGATTTCATTTTACACATTCATACTGCTATATCATGTAAATTTACTATTCAGTGAAGAAAACATAAAAAAAAATTGCTGAATCTGTGATCATGTCACAACTGAATAAACAAACTGTGACTCCATCTAGTTAGCCCAAACCTTGCAGCAAGCCCGAAGAAGCTGCTCATTTTCCTTCCACTTGCTTAGAAATAAAAAGCTGATTTAAAAGCCTCAGTTGTTTCTGCTTCTGTCACCCTTTCAGGTAAATAGTTTCACCTATTTGCAACACTCTTTGTGGCAAACTATTTTTCTCATGTCAAGATTAAACTGTCGTTGCTCCCTCTCTGAATCTTATAACATACATATCTCTCTCTCTCTATACACACACACACACACATATATATATATATATATATATATATATATATATATAGTGTGTGTGTGTGTGTGTGTGTGTGTGTGTGTGTATGAATCTACTTTGAAAGATCGAGTCCCAGTTTATCGAACGTCATATTCCCGAAATGAACAGAAATACCAAACAGCGAAGTTTTCCCAGGGTAAGTAAATACTTGCCCACTCTTACATGAAACATGAACCGAGGTAAGTAAAACCTACCTAGGTGGGGAGACTGCACCACGAACACCACCCATAACTATACATACCAACTCAGGGATTGCACTACAGTGGAGAAAAGGGCATGTTGGGTAAGTGGTTACTTACCCTGAGAAAACTTCACCATTCAGTATTTTCGTTTTTGCAGTTTTCATCTTGGTATAATGACATTCGGGAAACTGAGACTTGATATTTCAAAGTAGATCTGCATATGTATATGTATATGTATATATATATATATATATATATATATATATATATATATATATATATATATGTGTGTGTGTGTGTGTGTGTGTGTGTGTGTGTGTGTGTGTGTGTGTGTGTGTGTATGTATCTACATGTGTATATATATATATATATATATATATATATATATATATATATATATATATATATATACTTCTTAAGACAGAAGTGGCAAACTTCACGACACCCATGCGGACGGACAATAGAGGTACGACTGCTGAATCCTACACAAATGCACTTTATAAGCACTTATACAAGTGCATGTATCATGCAATCCCTAACAGAACCAAGATGCTATCCTCCAAAAAAGGTAGCCAATCTGGTGGTCCCCTGCCATAAACAAACTCTACAACAGAAGAAAGAAACTGTTGCAAAAAAAAGAGTAAAATCTCATGATTGGAGAAACTCCCTGGTCAGCCTCAGTAAGAAGCTGAGATCCCTCATAAAATCCTCCAAAGCTAGTTATGAAACAAAATCACCACTGACTCTAAAGATAACCACAAAGCATTCTATATCTATGTCAAGAATCTCAATGGCAACACTCAGATCTGCTCTGAGTTACAGCACAATGGCACTAAATATACAGAACCAACTGATATTGCCAACATCCTGGCAGATAGGTTCAGTGCTAACTTTACCCCTCTGTCATCCCCTAAAGGGCCCATCTCTATACCAGAAGAATGCAAAGTTCCTGTAATCACGGCTGCACAGGTAAAAAAAACACTATCCAAAACCAAGAACACAGCATCCATGGGACCTGACGACATCCCAGGCTGTGTTCTACATGAACTACAGAACGAACTGGCACCCCACCTAAGTACCATGTTCAATCATAGCCTCACCTCAGGCTATGTGCCCACTGAATGGCGCACAGCAACAGTAATCCCACTCCACAAAGGGGGAGCCACCACAGACCCCGGAAACTACCGCACCATTAGCCTAACAAGCCTGGTATGCAAGGCTATGGAGCATATCATCATGGAACTTATAAATAATGACATTGGTAATCTCCAAACTCAGGACCCCACCCAGTTCGGGTTTGTAAAAGGCAGATCATGTCTCCTAAATCTGATAGACTTTTTTGAAGCAGTCACCAAAGCCGTATATGAGGGTAAGGTGGTTCACACAGCCTATCTAGATCTCACCAAGGCTTTTGACACCATCCCCCACTCAGGAATTATAGATAAACTCACTAAACTAGGTATAAATCCCTATGTCACAAGATGGGTTGCTAACTGGCTCACTTACAGAACCCACACTGTGAAAGTAGCAGACTCCAAATCCAACTTCAGAACAGTGACAAGTGGAGTACCACAGGGTTCAGTCCTGAGTCTTCTCCTGTTTGGTATCTACTTCTCTGAAGTACAGGCCAACACAGAAGGTCTTTGGCTAATGAAGTTCGCAGATGACTGCAAACTAGGAGCCATAATCAAAACTCCAAAAGATGTGGACATCCTACAAAAGGGCCTCAATGAGACAGATGCCTGGTGTTAAAGCCATGGCCTCAAGCTCAATGCCAAAAAGTGCATTGTCATCCCTTTTGGTAAAAACTCAGTACCCATGAACTACCACATAGGTGGTAGTCTACTTAACACCGAAAGTGTGATAAGAGACCTTGGGACACAGGTGGACAGTAGTCTCTCCTTTGATAATCACATCGCCACAGTAGTCAGGAAATAATTCTATGTGGCACACCTCATCACAAAAGGTTTCTCATCCAGGAAAAAAGAGGTCATTGTTCACCTCTACTCGTCACTCATTAGACCCATTATAGAGTACAATGCCCTTTTGGTATATACCTCACAAGACATCTACAACAACTGGAAAGGCCACAGAAATACCTCACAAAGAGGATTACCGGCCTCAAAGAGATGCCCTATGCAGAGCGTCTCAAAAAACTGCAACTTTACTCTGTTGCATATGGCCTACTCAGAGGCGATCTCTGCCTAACACACAAAGCTATGTCAAACCCAGAGCTTTTAGACATGCTCCACTTAAAGAAATCCCAATCCCTACGAGCTACATGCTCTAGGGACCTAAACCTTGTCACCACAATAAACAGAACATGCTGGAGGGATAGATTCCTGTCCCAGAGACTTCCCATACTCTGGAATAAACTACCTATCTATATCAAACAAAGCTCCTCATTAGCATTCTTCAAGAAAAATCTTGATGATTGGATGGGAGATAGGAAGTTCGCCTGAGGGTTCACTTCTGTGGCTCTGCTAGACAGTGGCACAGGAAAATAATTTTCTTGGGTGGCGAAAGCCAGGGTACATTTGGCTAGGCTTATATAGGCCCTAGGGCCAATAGCCTAGTACCTACCTATGAACCTATTATATATATATATATATATATATATATATATATATATATATATATATATATATATATATATATATTTATATGTATATATATATATATATATATATATATATATATATATATATATCAATCACAAATCCCACAACACCGAATGGCATTTTGCCAGAATGAAAATAACAAATACTTACAATCCTGAAGGGTTGATTTTTCTCAGGACAAGTAAATACTTGCCCAAAACATAACGTAACCACACAGGACTATGTAAAAACCATGTAGGTGGGCACACACCCCACACCTCCCCAACTATATATGCCAACTACCAATTCTGGGATCGCACTACAGTGGGGAAAAGGGCATATTTCCCCGTGTTCTACAAGTGTTTACTTGCCCTGAGAAAAATTAGCCCTTCAGTATTTTATGTATTTGTTATTTTTGTTTCGCAATATACCATTCAGTGTTGTGGGTTTCATGATTTAAAACTATATATATATATATATATATATATATATATATATATATATATATATATATATATACACACACACACACACACACACACACACACACACACACACACACACACACACACACACCCACACACACATTTATATGTATATATATATATATATACATATATATATATATATATATATATATATATATGTATATATATACATATGCAGTACATGTATACAAAAACACATGAGTGTGTGCATAATGGACAACTAGATTATATGCCTGTGTGTGTACTTTATGTCCTTTAAAGAAAAAGAAATCAAAGTGGAAATTTTGTGTAACTGTATATGTGTGTCTACACACACACACACACACACACACACACACACACACACACACACACACACACACACACACACACACACACACACACACACACACACACACACACACACACACACATATCATGTGTATATATATATATATATATATATATATATATATATATATTTATATACTGCGGTGGTGGTGCTGCCCCGTTCGATTCTCAGTTAGAGCGCCTTCTGTGTGGCAGGCCCGCAAGCCAATACGTAAAAATCTACTGCCAATCATTGGCGGACGGGAGTTCTGCTGTAGCAACCCCTAACCGGGAAAAGCCGAAAGACACAAATATATATATATTTATATATATATATATATATATATATATATATATATATATATATATATAAAATCTGTGTGTGTGAGTGTATAAAAATGTATGTTGCATGTACAATACTATATGTGGGATGCAGTACGGTGGTTAAATGTACGTCTGAGTGTGTGTGTGTGTGTGTGTGTGCATTTAAACACAATTGCGTACTTCTGGTTTCCTTTTCTTAATGTTTTTAATGCAAGAGCATATAGTAAAAGTACACTAAAGTAAATCCAGCTGTATATTATGGTTGCCACCAATCATCACATTTTCTTCATGGACTATAAAATGCTCATGCACTCTAGCAATGTAAGGACAGTTATTGTGAATCTCTTACCATGGATTTGCATGTACTAGATTTGCATCCCCATCTGGGAGGATATCACAAAAACGTATAAGACCTTTTTTATGAACATTATCAGTGCACCTAGTTGATATGGTTGTCACTTGTCTCTCTTTCTGCAGTTTTGTTCTGTTGGGGGGGGGGGCTTGAAAATGGTACATTTTTTGATACTTTACAAGAAAAAGTATTTTATGACTTTTCTCTAACTGTCACAGAAATCTTTGATACTACATTTAAGTTATCTTAACATATGAACTATTATAAATAACCAACATTTAAAGCTTAGCATTTCAATACTGTGTTACTGCTCACATATATTTGTCAAAAGAGGTGATAGCTGCCTTTAACCCCTGACTGATCTAATTGCTTTGTTTTGCTATGAAAGGTGAGTGCTACATTCTCCTCCTCCTCTCTGCAGTAAAAAAGTGGAAAACAGTTCCACAGCTGTCTTTTTTTAATATCAGCTGCTGTGTTCCTGACATTAGCAGGATTAATTCCCCATCTAAGACTGACAGCAGTACCTGATAGGGTAAAATCCAGATGTATCTGTGTCTATGATATGTCATGCAGGTGGAGACAAATTCCTCTGCAAAGTATGTGAGAAACTGAGCTTAAAAAAGTAGGTGGGGTTTCCCTTTCTTTGATTCCAATGCAAGGATATAAAAGCTTTAAGAAGTGCAAGCATGTTTCTGGTACCTACACAATACTGAAACTATACTGTAGGGTAAAAAGAAACATAAACAAGCCATAAACAAACTATACAATAGAAGGAGGAAGCTACTAAATGATAGAGCAAAATCCCTAAAAGGGAAGGCATCACTGATGAGTATTAGTAAAAAAACTACGGGCACTCATAAAATTGTCTAAGGCCAACTTCGAGAGAAAAATTGCACAGGACACTAAGGATAATCACAAGGCTTTCTTTAGTTATGTTAGGAACCTGGGTGGTAATTCCCAGATATGCTCAGAATTAGTCCAAAATGACAAAAAATACACCAAACCCACAGACATTGCCAACATCCTAGCTGACAGGTTCAAGCAAACTTCTCCCCTCCCACCAAAAGGGCAAATATCTATCCCAGCAGACTGCTGCCCCCTGACATCTCAGATGCTCAGGTAAGAGCCGCCTCTCCAAAGCAAAAAACACAGCATCAATGGGACCAGACGGTGTCCCGGGCTGTGTCCTACATGAACTCCAAGAAGAGCTAAACCCAAACGTAAAACTACTGTTCAATCTCAGCCTTACTACAGGATATGTGCCCAAAGAGTGGCATACAGCAACAGTGGTCCCTCTCCATAAAGGTGGTGCCTCAACGGATCCTGGAAACTATCGCCCTATAAGCCTGACTAGCTTGGTCTGCAAAGCTATGGAAAGGATCATCATGGACCTCATAAATAAAGATATTGGGGACCTACAGACACTGGATCCTACCCAGTTTGGCTTTGTTAAGGGCAGATCCTGCCTCTTAAACCTGGTTGATTTCTTTGAAACAGTCACCAAGGCCATTGACGAGGGGAAGGTAGTCCACACAGCCTACCTGGACCTCGCAAAAGCCTTCGATACAATACCCCACTCGGGCATTATAGATAAGCTCACCAGCTTAAATATAAACCCCTATGTCACCAGATGGATTGTAAACTGGCTCAAGGACAGAACCCACATGGTTAGAATTGCTTGAGCCATGTCAGACTCCAAACCAGTTACAAGTGGTGTCACACAAGGCTCAGTCCTGGGACCTCTCTTGTTCGGTATATATTTCTCAGAGGTACAGGCCAACACGGAAGGACTGTGCCTGACCAAGTTCGCAGATGACTGCAAACTGGGTGCCATAATTGACTCTCCAGATGACACAAGCATCCTCCAAAAGGGCCTTATAGAAATAGACAACTGGTGCCAGAGCCATGGCCTCAAGCTAAATGCCAAAAAGTGTATAGTCATCCCCTTTGGCAAAAACAAAGTGCCCACAAATTACCACATAGGTAGTAATCCATTAAGTACAGAAGAAGTAATTGGGGACCTGGGGACCCAAGTTGATAGCAATCTCTCATTTGACAACCACGTGGCCAAAGTGGTTAGAAAAACATTTTATATAGCCCACCTAATCATGAAGGGATTCACATCTAGATCAGGGGAGGTCATCGTGCCTCTTTATTCATCCCTCATCAGGCCCATAATTGAGTACAATGCCCCTTTTGGGATGTACCTTACCAGACACCTGCAGCAACTGGAAAGACCCCAAAAGTACCTCACCAAGAGGATCAAAGGGCTCAAACAGATGCCATATGCTGCCCGGTTAAAGAAACTCCAGCTCTACTCAGTGGAATAACGCCTGTTCAGAGGCGATCTGTGCCTGATGTATAAAGCCATGTCCAACCCGGAATTAATGGACATGCTGCACCTCAGAAAATCCAAATCCCATCGAGCTACACGCTCGAGAGACTTGAACCTCAGCACTGAAATAAATAGGACATGCTGGAGGGACAGATTCATAACCCAGAGGCTCCCTTCACTCTGGAATAAAATCCCAGTCCAGGTTAGGCAGAGTCCCTCATTGACTCTCTTCAAGAGGAATCTTGATGAGTGGATGGGAGATCATAGGTTTACCCCTGGTATCACTTCTGTGTCACTGTTAGACAGAGGCACAGTATACTAACCTCGAAAAAGGGCATAGCAAAATAAATTTAAAATGGGTGGCGAAAGCCAAACACATTCTGGCTAGGCTTATAAATTCCCTAGGGCAGATAGCCTAGTATGAACCTATGAACCTATGAACCTATAAGGACTGAGTTACAATGTAGGACAGAGCAGAGTTTTCCTTTAAACCTCCTGTGGGCCTGGTCCTTATTCTAACTGCACTCCACAAATGCTATAGTAATAAGAAAAAAAGGAATGCATACATGTTTACTTATGCTATATCTGCGTGTACATTTTTTTTTCCTAAAAGGAATTTTTTCTAGTAGATGTGATACAATGGATGCATTACTTAATTGAATATTCCTGTAGGCCATGTTTGATTAATACAAGCTTCTAGCAGTAATGAATGCTGCGCTTATTCCCTGACAATCTTTTAATTCCTAACTTCTGTAGTTTTGGGACAACAAAGTGTTACAGGATGTCCGCTATTCCTCTGATTTGTTACACTGAGTGTCACAGAGTGTCAGGGGAGAGGTAGGCAGAGTATTAGCTGTTGGTGAATTGCTCTTAAAGGCAAAGTTACATTTCCTTAAAGTATGATATCTTTAATAAAACCTTTACTTGGTCACTAGAAATCTGCATTATCTGCACTACCTACTTGTGTTTTCCTGAGATACATTTTCAACTACCTAAGAGGCATACAATTCCTAGTTAGTGGTACATTTAATTGAGCAGTACAGCATGCAAGAAATTATGTGCTGGCCATACCCTTACTGCTTTGTTCCCCACCCCCCACTCAGCATAAGGTGTGGTGACTAGCTTGGCCAGCCATTTTGTGCATGCAATAAGTATTCTCTAAATAAGTTGCATATGTTTGAAAAAAATGCAGTGTATACAACAATAAAATAGTAAGGTCCTATTTCTGCCAAAGCACTAACCACTGAAAGTGAACGCAGTATTTACAAGACTATGTCTGCATACTTTAAAAAAGATATGCATTTTCTACAGTTTCAGACTGTCTACACACACCTATAAATATGAATATCATTGCAGTCAGTTATATATACATAGGCTTGTATTGATTTTACCTAGTTATAACTGCTCACTAGCAGCATTTTGCTTACATTACCTTTTTACATTACATGAAAATATAAGATATTTACTATAGAACTCTGGCCTTTTCTCCTGAATCTGAGCTAAACATCAGGCCAACTGGCCTCCCCTCTATCTCTTGAGGTTATCATACCTCTGCTGACAGTACTCTCCAGAGTGGGAGATCCCCATCAGGATGACAGAGGCTCCCCCAACTCCTGCAAGATATCAATTTCTTTCACTTTATGCCAGCAGCCTGTCAAATTTTTGCATATATGTACCTGCAGCAGGTACAGGAGGATCTTGGCCTCTTTTTCAGACCAGCTTGAGGCTTGGCACTGGGCTTCCACAGATGCCATTCTGTGATTTTCCAGTGTAACAGTGAATGATGAAAGCACAGGTTAAAAGTTTGACATCAGCATGTCCAATCCATGCATCATGTTGGTGTGGTACCTATGGAACGTACATCAGTGTTAAGGTTGCTTTTCTAACTGGACTAAACAAGTCACATGGAGTTCCATATCTTTTTTATTTAGTGCTATTGCTTCTTTAGTTATGTGAATGGAAAAATTTAAACAGAGTAATGTCTGTGTTGGACAGGAGGCTTTCTAATGCACAAGAATATATTCAAAAGGCTGTATTTATTTCTTTGGAGAATCTAAGCTGTTATGATAGCAAGGCCTTAAGGATGATAAGCTGAGTTCCATATCAAATAAAATGAACTTACTCAAAAGAGCATACACACGTAAACCAGGAAAATAAAAATAAAAACCACAACGCTGAGTAAGGCAATGCACAGGTAGGAAGGAAAAACAAAAAAAATTTAATGTATGACTAAGCGCTTTCACCCTGTAACATCAGGGCATCATCAGAGTGACTAAACACAGTGAAAAGCATCCTTTATATTACTAAAAAATTCAACACGCCCACTAACCCAATTATACAATAATACAATGATTATTAAACCAATACTTAAAGTAATAAGGTTAAAAACACTTAAAAGCATTTAAAAATATTGTGTTAAATACCTAAATATAAATATAAACATATGTATATATAAATATGTGCAAAGCCTACAATATTAATGCAAAATTGAATTTTAATAAATATTATAAACGTGAACAAAAACTACTTGACTAACAAAGACATACCTAAGAATAACATGCATTTTCTAAAAAATATAAAGACATACTTAACTATAATAACTAGTACTGAATTTAAACCTGCAATGCTCTTAACTTCAAGACAGAACTGAATGATACAGTTTCATTAATACCTGGAGATATTGTGGCTTATGAGCTCAATTGCCATTCCAGCTCCATTCTCTCTAAATATAAGTTCACATCACCTTCTCTACAAATGTCAAAAATTCTAACTATAATTAAAAATAAAAATTTGTTAAAACCCTCACATTTCACTGAATGGTCATAAAGTTCACTTTCCTTCTTACTCTTTTTAATGTCCCTAACATGCTCTAATATTCTTTTTTTCAATTTTCTAGTGGTTTTACCCAGGTAGAATGCTGAACAAGACAAACATGTAGCTATATATATACTGCCATTCTAGTATTACAGTTGCAGTAGCCTGGACTGGGAATCAAACGTTGATATCCCTCAACCATGACATATGGACCCGTATTTATAAATTCACATGCCTTACACATATTACACTTTGACATCTTGGACACCATCCTTTTCTTGTTGCATGGTTTCTCAAATAAATTTTTAAGGTTGGCACCTCTAGAAAAGTTTACTTTAGGGGCCAATCCTACCAAATTTTTAATACCAGGGCTTAAAATCTGATTCCAAGTATTGTTAACAATAGCCCGTATTTGTGCAACTTCATAATTAAAAGGTAGTACTAAAGTTATATCATAATCTGTCCCTTTTGATTTTGTGAATGTGATCCCAAAGTTAGTATGAAGGATAGGTAGGAACTTTTCTTTTCTTTTTCTACCTATTTCATTTCTAATTCTAATCAATAATTTGTTGGGGTATCCTATTTCTTGAAACATACCCACTAGAGTATACATTTCTTGTTCAAAATCACCCTCACTGCTTGTCAATCTTGAGATCCTAACCATTTGACCCTTAACTACACTCTTTTTTTGATAATTAGGGTGAGAACTATTATAGGGTAGTTTTTGGAATGCCATACGAAGTACTCTGCTAAAGTTATTACTTTATTATTGCAACTATTAGAGATAGTGTTGGAACATAATTTATTTTTATTTGGTAGTTATGTGTTTAGACAATGCAATGGCGTGGCTATGGGCACTTCTTGTGTCAATAGCTACGCCAATGCAGTAATGGTTGATTGGGAAGAGAATTATATTTTTAAAGGTCCATTCAGGGAACACATTTTGTTTTATCGTAGATTTGTTGATGATGTTTTTATTTTGTGGGATGGTGGGTATGAACAGTTCTCTGAATTTATGGTGTATGTCAACAATACAACTGAATATTTGCGTTTTACACACAGGATGTCATATGATAAGATGGATTTTTTTAGATGCAGCTGTGTTGAGAGACTCGAGTGGGGAAGTGTACACTAAGCAACATAGGAAGGAGTGTCATGTCAATCATCTTTTACATTGTAGTAGTGCACATCCACCTCATATATTTAAGAACATAGTCACCAACCAAGTAATGAGGGCTTCTAGGCTCAATGTTAGAGACGAGGATTTTAATTGTGAAGTAGGTAGGGTAATGAGGCATTTGAAAGATAGAGTATACAATGATAAGTTCTTAACAAAACAGATACCAGGAGCAATAGATAAGTGAGGTCAGCAAGCTAGACCCTTCTTCTCTTTGAGGAAGGATTATCCTGGTGATGTTATTAGAGTATCCACTCAGACTAGCTTAAGAATTTCTTTGAAGTATACTGCAGATGTGAATAAATATGTTGATATTATTAAGAAACATTGGCAGGTTTTAATGACAGATGATGAGATTGCCAGTATTGTTGATTATGTCCCCAGGATCAGTTTTAGAAATGAGAAGTCCCTCAAGAGAAGATTGTGCTATCCTAAAGAGAGTAGACAGGACAGTGGTTATAGTGGCACCAACCCTTGTGGACACTGCAATTGGTGTTGTTATATAGATAGCAGCATGACATTTTTTCACCCTGATCAAGGCAGAGAATATATTTTTGGGATATCAGCTACATGTAACAGCAAACATGTTGTTTATCTTGCATGCTGCATGGTCTGTGCCAAATTTTATGTTGGCAAGACAGACAGATGTCTTAAGGAATGTATTAGGGAACATTGTTACAATATTAGGAAGGGAAATAAGACCAACGCACTTGCTAGACACGTTCTTAATACAGACAGCTCCCATGTTTTTAGTTTTAGAGTGATAGGTTTGACTTATGAGAGCTTGAGACAGGGTGATATCAGCAATAGAACTGAGAGTTTGGAAGCTGTCTGAATTACCAGACTTAGGAGTACTGATGGTCATGGTCTCAATGAATGTATTCCTTTAAGACCAAGACTAAAGATGAGGCCCTTGAAACGTTGAGCATTTAGTTTTTTATATAAGCTATGCATATATATGTTTACATGATAGTTTTTTATATATGTTTTTTATATATCATTGTATAAATAAAGTTTTAGTTAAGTTGTTATGACACAATTAGGCCTATTGTCATATGACTTTGTATCATGTGATATACTTTTTGGATATAAAGGTGTGTTTTATTAGTGCTTATTTACACCTGAAGAAGCTTAACTGTGAACGCGCTTGTGTTTTTGCACTGAGTAAAGGCCTTATTCTGGAGTTTACAGCCTTCTGCATCTCATTTTATTTAATATTCTTTAAAAGTTTCTCAAATGTACGGAGCTGTGTGGGGACCATACCATAACCTTCCCCTGCTGAAGGGGAGTCGGTGAACTGCAATTCAGGAAGTTTAATTAAAGAATTAAAATTTAGCACCGATCCGTTTGTTGAATTTGTCTGGAGATCTTTTTTGAACCGGTTATTCACCTCGAGTCCATTCCCACTGAGGCCTGAAGTTCCTGGTGTGGAGTGTAAGGTTAATAATTCAGTCTGAGACTTGGACAAAATTAGTTGGTCCGAACCATGGGCGTTCGATGTAGGTTGCTGCTGCTTAAGCAACAGTAAAATCTCTTCAAGCTTCTGTAACAATCCTTCCATGGTCTGTGGTGGTTAACCCGAACATATGGCACAAAACACTAAATAAAACAAACTTGCTCAAAAGAGCATACACACATAAACCAGAAAAATAAAAATAAAAACCACAACACTGAGTAAGTCCACGCACAGGTAGGAAGCAAAAACAAAAAATATTTAATGTACGACTAAGCGCTTTCACCCTATAACATCAGGGCATCATCAGAGTGACTAAACACAGTGAAAAGCATCCTTTATATTACTAAAGAATACAACACGCCCACTAACCCAATTATACAATAATACAATGATTATTGAATCAATACTTAAAGTAATAAGGTTAAAAACACTTAAACGCATTTAAAAATATTGTGTTAAATACCTAAGTATAAATATAAACATATGTATATATAAATGTGTGCAAACCCTACAATATTAATGCAAAAATGGAATTTTAATAAATATTATAAACATGAACAAAAACTACGTGACTAACAAAGACATACCTAAGAACAACATGTATTTTCTAAAAAATATAAAGACATACTTAACTATAATAACTAGTACTGAATTTAAACCTGCAATGCTCTTAACTTCAAGACAGAACTCAATTACACATTTTCATTAATACTTGGAGATATTGTGGTGTTTGTCCTCAATTGCCATTCCAACTCCATTTTCTCTAAATATAAGTTCACATCACCTTTTCTACAATGGTCAAAAATTCTATCTATAATAAAAAACAACATTTGTTAAAACCCTCACATTTCACTGAATGGTCATAAAGTGCACTTTCCTTCTTACTCTTTTTAATGTCCCTAACATGCTCTAATATTCTTTTTTTCAATGTTCTAGTGGTTTTACCCAGGTAGAATGCTGAACAAGACAAACATGTAGCTATATATATATACTGCCATTCTGGTATTACAATTGCAGTAGCCTGGACTGGGAATCGAACGTTGATACCCCTCAACCATGACATATGGACCCGTATTTATAAATTTACATGCCTTACACATATTACACTTTAACATCTTGGACATCTTGGACATCTTTGACCCTAGCCCTGAGCAGACTCGTTCCATCACCTAGAATGATACCACAGTACAAGCAGAAAATGATTGATTTCAACAACTGGCTAAGTTTCTGGTGTAATTCTAAGGGGATACAGTATCTGTCTGCCTGGGATGACATGATTGACAGATTTAGATGCTTTTCCAGAGATGGCCTGCTTCTGTCACCCCTGGGCTTCCGGATACTGACCAAGGCTCTTGCCACCCCATAGTGCCTTTTTTAGGTGGTGTTCCAAAGACCAAATTACCACTGTAACAACTACAAACAAATGCAATCTGAGGGTCATGCTGCTCAATGCTAGAAGTCTATATCTCAAAATGCACTCAATCGAAGCACTCCTTAAAATGGAGAATATTGACATTTGTGCTGTAACAGAGACCTGGTTTAAGGCAGCAGAAAGCACCCCTGCACTACCAGGCTATAACTCATTCCACACCTTTCTACCCCAGAACTTGGACTCAAGCTCCAAAGGTGGTGGTGTTTCCTAATTCATAAAGGATGCGCACACCTCCAGACTGGTAGCCCAACATAACGCATCAGAGATACTTCAGGTGCAGCTAACACTCTGTAAGACAGCAATTCAGGTCATTTCCTGCTACAGGTCCCCAACCATATCCCAAGATTCACACTCCACATTCCTAAGCACCCTGGAGAATATTAGGGTCCAACCTAACACTCTCATACTGGGCAATTTCAACTACCCCTCCATTATCTGGGGAAACTACTCATGTACCTATACAATTGCCCAATGTTTCCTGGAATTCACTAATTCCACTGCCCTGGACCAGCTCGTTCTTACCCCCACTAGAGGTAGCAACATCCTTGACCAGGTCATTACTAATATGGGTGACCATTTCTTTGCACCAATAGTCAACTCCTCCCTGGTTAGATCAGACCATAAGCTAATCACTTTGGAAATCCACACCCCCCCCACAAAGGTAACTACCATGAAAAACTTCTCCAAAGCTAACTTTGGGTTCCTAAAAACAGAGGTGGCTAACTTCACGGCACCCATGCAAATGAAGAATAGTTGCATGACTGCTGAATCATGCACCAATGCACTGTACGAACACGTACACAAATGCATGGATCTCACCATACCCAATAGAAAACCCCAAAAAACAACTTCCCCC
>NC_056733.1:1160901653-1160911653 GCF_019279795.1 Protopterus annectens
TTCAGACAGCTTCCAAACTCTCAGTTCTATTGCTGATATCACCCCTGTCTCAAGCTCTCATAAGTCAAACTATCACTCTAAAACTAAAACATAGAGCTGTCTGTATTAAGAACACGTGTCTAGCAAGTGGGTTGGTCTTATTTCCTTCTAATATTGCCAACAATGTTCCTAATGCATTCCTTAGACATCTGTCTGTGCCCCATAACCTAAAAATTTGGCACAGACCATACAGCATGCAAGATAAACAACATGTTTGCTGTTACATGTAGCTGATATCTAAAAATATATTCTCTGCCTTGATCAGGGTGAAAAAATGTCATGCTGCTATCTATATAACAACACCAATTGCGATGTCACAAGGGTTGTTGCACTATAACCACTGTCCTGTCTACTCTCTTTGAGATAGCACAATCTTCTCTTGAGGACTTCTCATTTCCTAAAAGCTGATCCTGGGGACATAATCAACAACTCACTGACGATCTCATCATCTGTCATTAAAACCTGCCAATGTTTCTTAATAATATCAACATATTTATTCACATCTGCAGTATACTTCAAAGAAATTCTTAAGCTAGTCTGAGTGGATACTCTAACATCACCAGGAGAATCCTTCCTCAAAGAGAAGAAGGGTCTAGCTTGCTGACCAACACAGACATTACTCTGTTTAAATTTTTCCATTCACATAACTAAAGAAGCAATAGCACTAAATAAAAAAGATATGGAACTCCATGTGACTTGTTTAGTCCAGTTAGAAAAGCAACCTTAACACTGATGTACGTTCCATAGGTACCACACCAACATGATGCATGGATTGGACATGCTGATGTCAAACTTTTAACCTGTGCTTTCATCATTCACTGTTACACTGGAAAATCACAGAATGGCATCTGTGGAAGCCCAGTGCCCAAGCCTCAAGCTTGGTCTGAAAAAAGAGGCCAAGATCACCTCCTGTACCTGCTGCAGGTACATATATGTACAAAATTTGACAGGCTGCTGGCATAAAGAGTGAAAGAAAATTGATATCTTGCAGGAGTTGGGGGAGCCTCCGTCTGGATCTCCCACTCTGGAGAGTACTGTCAGCAGAGGTATGATAACCTCAAGAGATAGAGGGGAGGCCAGTTGGCCCCTGATGTTTAGTGCAGAATTCAGGAGAAAAGAGCCAAGAAGTTCTATAGTAAATATCTTATATTTTCATACTAATGTAAAAAGGTAATGTAAAGCAAAAAATGCTGCTAGTGAGTAGCAGTTATAACTAGGTAAAATCAATACAAGCCTATGTATATAACTGACTGCAATGAGTATTCATATTTATAGGTATTATTGTGTAGACAGTCCTGAAACTGTAGAAAATGCATATCTTTTTTAAAAGTATGCAGACATGAATCAACAGTAAATACTTTTTCGTTCACTTTCAATTGGTTAGTGCTATGGCTTTGAAATAGGACCTATACTGTTTTATTATTTGCATACACTGCATTTTTTTCAAACATATGCAACTTATTTAGAGAATACTTATTGCATGCACAAAATGGCTGGCCAAGCTAGTCACCACACACTTGTATGCTGAGTGGGGGTGGGGGTGGGAGACAAAGCAGTAAGTAAAGTATGGCCAGCACATAATTTCTTGCATGCTGTACTGCTCAATTAAATGTACACCACTAACTAGGGTGTATGCCTCTTAGGTAGTTGAAAATGTAATATCTCAGGAAGAAACATACAAGTGGAGTGTAGTGCAGGATGCGGAGTTTCTAGTGACCAAGTAAAGGTTTTATTAAAGATATCATACTTTGGGGAAATGTCACTTTGCCATTAAGAGCAGATTCACCAACAGCCTAATACTCTGCCTACCTCTCCCTGACACTCTGTGACACTCCAGTGTAACAAATCCAACGGAGGAATAGAAAGGACATCCTGTAACACTTTGTTGTCCCACCCAAAACTAAAGTTAGGAAATAAAAAGATTGTCAGGGAATAAAGCGCAGCATTCATTACTGCTAGCAGCTTGTATTAATCAAACATGGCCTACAGGAATATTCAGAATTAAGTAATGCATCCATTGTATCCACATCTACTAGAAAAAAATTTCTTTTTAGGAAAAAAAAAAAATGCTTACACACAGATATAGCATAAGCAAACATGTATGCATTCCTTTTCTTCTTATTACTGCTATAGCATTTGAGGTGCAGTTGGGAATAGGGACCAGGCCCACAGGAGGTTTAAAGAGAAAACTCTGCTCTGTCCTACATTGTAACTCGAGTCCTTATAGGTTCTATAGGTTCATACAGGTTCATGTACTAGACTTCCTCTGCCCTAGGGCATTTATAAGCCTAGCCAGAATGTGTTTGGCTTTACCGCCACCCATTTTAAATTTAGTTTGCTATGCCCTTTTTCAGAGTTGGTATACTGTGCCTCTGTCTAACAGTGACACCAAGTAAACCGATGGGGTAAACCCTATGATCTCCATCCACTCATCAAGATTCCTCTTGAAGAGTCAATGAGGACTCTGCCTAACCTGGACTGGGATTTTTATTCCAGAGTGAAAGGGGGAGCCTCTGGGTTATGAATCTGTCCCTCAGCATGTCCTATTTATTTCAGTGCTGAGGTTCTAAGTCTCTCGGCGTGGCAGTGGGATTTGGATTTTTCTGAGGTGCAACATGTCCAATAAATTAATTCCGGTTGGACATGGCTTTTGCTCACGATCAGGCACAGATCGCCTCTCTGAACAGGTGGTATGCCACTGAGTAGAGCTGGAGTTTCTTTAACGGGCAGCATATGGCATCTGTTTGAGCCCTTTGATCCTCTTGGTGAGGTACTTTTGGGGTCTTTCCAGTTGCTGCAGGTGTCTGGTAAGGTACATCCCAAAGGGCATTGTACTCAATTATGGGCCCTAATGAGGGATGAATAAAGAGGCGATGACCTCCCTGATCTAGATGTGAATCCCTTCATGATTAGGTGGGCTATATAAAATGTTTTTCTAACCACTTTGTACGTGGTTGTCAAATGAGAGATTGCTATCAACTTGGGTCCCAGGTCCCCAATTACTTCTTCTGTGTAATGGATTACCACCTATGTGGTAATTTGTAGGCACTTGTTTTTGCCAAAGGGATGACTATACACTTTTTGGCATTTTGGCTTGAGCCATGGCTCTGGCACCAGTTGTCTATTTCTATGAGGCCCTTTTGGAGGATGCTTGTGTCGGCTGGAGAGTCAATTATGGCACCTAGTTTGCAGTCATCTGCGAACTTGGTCAGGCACAGTCCTTCCGTGTTGGCCTGTACCTCTGAGAAATATATACCGAACAAGAGAGGTCCCAGGACTGAGCCTTGTGGGACACCACTTGTAACTGATTTGGAGTCTGACATGGCTCAAGCAATTCTAACCATGTGGGTTCTGTCCTTGAGCCAGTTTGCAATCCATCTAGTGACATAGGGGTTTATATTTAAGCTGGTGAGCTTATCTATAATGCCAAGTGGGGAATTATTATGTCGAAGGCTTTTCTTGAGGTCCAGGTAGGCTGTGTGGACTACCTTCCCCTCATCAATGGCCTTGGTGACTGTTTCAAAGAAATCAACCAGGTTTAAGAGGCAGGATCTGCCCTTAACAAAGCCAAACTGGGTAGGATCCAGTGTCTGTAGGTCCCCAATATCTTTATTTATGAGGTCCATGATGATCCTTTCCATAGCTTTGCAGACCAAGCTAGTCAGGCTTATGGGTGATAGTTTCCAGGATCCGTTGAGGCACCACCGTTATGGAGAGGGACCACTGTTGCTATGCAGCCACTCTTTTGGGCACATATCCTGTAGTAAGGCTGAGATTGAACAGTAGTTTTATGTTTGGGTTTAGCTCTTCTTGGAGTTCATGTAGGACGCAGCCTGGGACACCGTCTGGTCCCATTGATGCTGTGTTTTTGCTTTGGAGGCGGCTCTTACCTGAGCATCTGAGATGTCAGGGTGGCTGCACTCTGCTGGGATAGACATTTGCCCTCTTGGTGGGGAGGAGAGTTTGTGCTGAACCTGTCAGCTAGGATGTTGGCAATGTCTGTGGGTTCGGTGTATTTTTTGTCATTTTGGACTAATTCTAAGCATATCTGGGAATTACCACCCAGGTTCCTAACATAACTAAAGAAAGCCTTGTGATTATCCTTAGTGTCCTGTGCAATTTTTCTCTCGAAGTTGGCCTTAGACAATTTTATGAGTGCCCGTAGTTTTTTGCTAATACTGATCAGTGATGCCTTCCCTTTTGGGATTTTGCTCTATCATTTAGTAGCTTCCTCCTTCCTATTGTATAGTTTGTTTATGGCTTGTTTATGTTTCTTTTTACCCTACAGTATAGTTTCAGTGACCCATTGTGCAGGTACCAGAAACATGCTTGCACTCTTAAAAGCTTTTATATCCTTGCATTGGAATCAAAGAAACCCCACCTACTTTTTTAAGCTCAGTTTCTCACATACTGCAGAGGAATTTGTCTCCACCTGCATGACATATCATGAACACAGATACATCTGGATTTTACCCTATCAGGTACTGCTGTCAGTCTTAGATGGGCAATTAATCCTGCTTATGTCAGGAACACAGCAGCTGATATTAAAAAAAGACAGCTGTGGAACTGTTTTCACTTTTTTACTGCAGAGGAGGAGGAGAATGTAACACTCACCTTTCATAGCAAAACAAAGCAATTAGATCAGTCAGAGGTTAAAGGCAGCTATCACCTCTTTGACAAATATATGTGAGCAGTAACACAGTATTGAAATGCTAAGCTTTAAATGTTGGTTATTTATAATAGTTCATATGTTAAGATAACTTAAATGTAGTATCAAAGATTTCTGTGATATTTAGAGAAAAGTCAGAAAATACTTTTCTTGTAAAGTATCAAAAATGTACCATTTTCAAGCCCCCCCCAACAGAACAAAACTGCAGAAGAGACAAGTGACAACCATATCAAGTAGGTGCACTGATAATGTTCATAAAAAAGGTCTTATATGTTTTTGTGATATCCTCCCAGATGGGGATGCAAATCTAGTACATGCAGATCCATGGTAAGAGATTCACAATAACTGTCCTTACATTGCTAGAGTGCATGAGCATTTTATAGTCCATGAAGAAAATGTGATACAGTGATTGGTGGCAACCATAATATATAGCTGGATTTACTTTAGTGTACTTTTACTATATGCTCTTGCATTAAAAACATTAAGAAAAGGAAACCAAAAGTAAGCAATTGTGTTTAAATGCGCACACACACACACACACACACACACACACACTCAGGCGATTTATTATCAACCACCGTACTGCATCCCACATATAGTATTGTACATGCAACATACATTTTTATACACTCACACACACAGATTTTATATATATATATATATATATATATATATATATATATATATATATATATATATATATACATGATATATGTGTGTGTGTGCGTGTGTGTGTGTGTGTGTGTGCATGTGTAGACACACATATACAGTTACACAAAATTTCCACTTTGATTTGTTTTTCTTTAAAGGACATAAAGTACACACACATGCATATAATCTAGTTCTCCATTATGCACACACTCGTGTTTTTATATACATGTACTGCATATGTATATATATATATATATATATATATATATATATATATATATATATATATATATATATATATATATATATATATATATATATACACATATAAATGTGTGTGTGTGGGGTGTGTGTGTGTGTGTGTGTGTGTGTGTGTGTGTGTGTGTGTGTGTGTGCGTTTGTGTGTGTATGTGTGTGTAGACACACATGTACAGTTACACAAAATTTCCACTTTGATTTGTTTTTCTTTAAAGGACATAAAGTACACACACACAGGCATATAATCTAGTTGTCCATTATGCACACACTCATGTGTTTTGTATACATGTACTGCATATGTATATATATATATATATATATATATATATATATATATATATATATGGTTCCCTATTAGAAGCCTGAAACACTATAAGCCTGAAAGTCAAAATCCTGAAAACTATAGACTGAAAATGCAAAATCTCGAAAGTGCAAAATCCTGAAAGTCAAAATCCTGAAAACACAAATAATGCTAATATGTCACTATAAAGACACTAATATCTACCAACTGACCCTGACCCTAACCTAACCCTAAGGTCCGTCACTATCAGCACACTCACCTGACCAGCCTAACCTAACTCACTTAAACCGCCCCTAACCCAATATTTGTCACTATTGCTTACATGCCTAATATAACCTGCCTAACCCTAACTCACTTAAACCGCCCTAACCCTAACATAAAACCAACCTTTGCCACTTACCTGGACCAGCATGACCCACCTAACACCCTGGGGCTAACAATAGCAAAGCCACAATGACGTCAGTATGTCCATTTTGTGTTTTCAGGATTTTGACTTTCAGGATCTTGCACTTTGATTTTGCATTTTCAGTCTATAGTTTTTGGATTTTGACTTTCAACATATTTCAGGCTTCTAACAGGGAACCATATATATATATATATATATATATATATATATATATATATATACTCTATATATATATATATATATATATATATATATATATATATATATATATATATATATATATATATATATATATATGTATATATATTTATATATACATATAAATGTGTGTGTGTGTGGGTGTGTGTGTGTGTGTGTGTATATATATAAATATATATATATATATATATATATATATATATATATATATATATATATATATATATATAGTTTTAAATCATGAAACCCACAACACTGAATGGTATATTCTTGAAACAAAAATAACAAATACATAAAATACTGAAGGGCTAATTTTTCTCAGGTGCAAAGTAAACACTTGTAGAACACGGGAGATATGCCCTTTTCCCCACTAGTCACGATCCCAAATTGGTTGTTGGCATATATAGTTGGGGGAGGTGTGGGGTGTGTGCCCACCATGGTTTTTTACATAGTCACTGTATGTAGTTTACGTTATGTTTTGGGCAAGTATTTACTTGTCCTGAGAAAAATCAACCAAGTTCAGGATTGTAGTATTTACATTTATTTTCATTCTGGCAAAAATGCCATTTGTTCACGTTGGATTTGTGATTCGATATATATATATATATATATATATATATATATATATATATATATATATATATAGTATATATATATATATATATATATATATATATATATAAAATATAAATATATATATATACATATATAAATATATATATATATATATATATATATATATGGGCTTCAGACCAGTTGTTTTACATTAGGAAGGTTTGTGGCAAGCACTGTGGTGGCAGGACAGGTAGCTTTCATCCTTCTAAGTTGGGAACTGCTGATTGAGAGCCCAGTGTCCAAGTGTATTAGTTCTGGTTTAGGCACTTGGGCTTCAGGCCAGTTATTTTACATTAAGAAGGTTCGTGGACTGCACTCTTGTGGGAGAAGAGGCTGGACTCTGCCCTTCTGAGCTGAAATTTTCTGGTTAAGGTTTATAGTGCCTGAATATTTGAACTGTATCTTACTGAAATTGGTTCACCCTTGTTTGCTCTATCATAGACTAGATCCAGGCCTACTGAATCTAGTTTTGTTTATATACTTGTTGTTTGTTTGCTTGTTATTTCCCTGGAAGCTAATTCACCTGATGCGCCAACTTCTCACTGGCGCTTCTGTGGATCACTAGTGATATCTGCATTGCTTACTGTACTTATTTCCCTTGTTTGCCACTTGAAAGAAAGTTACTGTTTGTCGTTTTTGCATTTTAGTTACTTGTACTCCACATTGCCTCAAGTTACCTGGCACTTGCTCACTAAAGCAATTATATAAGTCCAGCACTAAAAATTAAAAGCTTACTACACCCTCACTCCCACACAAGCCTTGTATTTTTTCAATTAAAAAAGTTTCCCCAAATATTATTCTAGCATGTCCAAAGGTCAGTTGTCCAATCTCCTCTCCGGTCCAGCTGGTGAATCTGGGAATCTTGAGGCAATGTTATAACTGCCTCATGTACACAGACAACCCTCTCCTCCTCCCACATAACACAAATACTTGCGAGAGATGCAGCTATTTAGCCAAACTAAGGCTGAGCTCTCTCAACTCAGGACTGGCTGAAGACCAGACAGGAGGAGAGAGAGCAACTACACACACCACAAAACCAGCCTCACATAATGCCACCACTCCACTGAATCAAACCCCACATAAACACACAAAGACATACTCAGGAACTCTGAGTAAGGAATTTACCTAAACAGCAGAGGCCTCCAAAGCAGACACCCAAACAACTGCTACCTCAAGACACCCCAAAAGCAACATAAACCACAAAAGCAGTGTGCAAAAGCAGTCCCACACAGCCCTTAAGGCCAAATACAACACCAAACATACTTGTCATAGGTGACTCCATGAGTCAGACACACTGGCGTCCCACTCCACCAGAGCTGAACAAGGAGGAGGGTCACAGTAAGCTGCCTATCGGAGGTAGCTGGGAATCCGCCATGCTTACACAAGCACTTTCGGGTTGCACTCCCACAGCAAGTACAAATGTAGCCCACAGTCATTGTGTCCATGCTGGTGTGAGCAGACCTGAGATCGTACCTCCCTGGACTGCATGAAAGGAGCATAGAGGAGCTCTCTGATTATGTGGCCCAGGCAGGTATGACCCTAACCCTGAAGGCAGTATCCTTCCCTTCACCAAGAATGATGCCACAATATAGAGACAAGATGATCAGCTTTTAACAATTGGCTTAATGTCTGAGGGTGTCATTCAAGGGATCAGTGTCTGTCTGCCTGGGATGACATGCTTGACAGAAACCCACGCTGCCATAGGGGGCCGGCTTGCACCTACTGTCACCTAGGATTCCGGATATTGTGACTAAGGCTCTTGCCACCCCATAGTGCCTTTTTGAGCCAAGGCTCAAATTCCTAAACCTACCACCCTAGAAAACAACAAAATGGGAAGAGAATTGGGGGTAATGCTGCTCAATGCCAGAAGTCTAAATCTCAAAATGCCTGTCTGCACTTTCGAGGCCCTTCTCAGTATGGAGGAGAACATCGATGTCTGTGCTGCCAACTGAAAACCCTGGTTCAAGGCTCCTGAGAGCACCCGGCACTATTAGGTTTTACCTCATATCATGCGTTCCGACCCCAAGCCGGACCACTCCACAAAAGGAGGGTGTATCCATATTCATAAAGGATACCCACACCTCCAGGTTGTGGTTGTAGCGCATGAAGCTTGAGAGGCTCATCCAGGTCTGCAACTAACAATGAGGCAAAACTGCTCTACAAAATTGTAGCATGCTACAGGCCACCCTCTCAAACTCAGGAACCCCACACAGCCTTCCTGAAGAGGCACTGGAGGGTAGCAAATGTATCTCAAACACCATCATATTGGGTGACTTCAACTACCCGAATATAGACTGGGAACATTACTCAAAGCCCTAACTTTCTAATTGCTTGGTTCCTGGAGTTCATGGGAATTCAAATGCCATGGAACAGCTAGTCACTGTTCCCAGAGAGGAGAAAATATACTAGATCTCATTGTATCACAAACATGGGGACAAAATGCTCCACACCGGAGTATATCCCTCATTGGTGAGGATCTGATCATAAACTAATCTCACTGGGAAATCATCACATCCGCCCCCCACCCCAAACAAAAAGACCATAGTGAAGAAGAACTTCTCTAAAGCAAACTTCTACACACTACTCAAGACTGGTGTGGTATCCTTCCAAAGGCCCCTGAGGTCAGAGGAAACCACAACCCAAGCTTGGGAAGCCACTTACAAATGCCTTCTATGAACACCTCAGGACTGCATGGATCCAGGCAATCCCAGAAAATAAAACCAAGACTCTTTTCCACAAAGAGGCAAACGTCCAGTCTGGTGGACCCCAGCCATTAACAAACTTTACAATAAGGAGAAAGCTATTACCATGATACAGAACCAAAATCCATAAAAGGGAAGTACACCCTGATCATTATTAGTAA
>NC_056733.1:1160916653-1160961653 GCF_019279795.1 Protopterus annectens
AAACTTCGCTGTTTGGTATTTCTGTTTTCACAGTTTTCATTTCGGGAATATGACGTTCGATAAACTGGGACTCGATCTTTCAAAGTAGATTCATACATACACACACACACACACACACTATATATATATATATATATATATATATATATATATATATGTGTGTGTGTGTGTGTGTGTGTGTATAGAGAGAGAGAGAGAGATATGTATGTTATAAGATTCAGAGAGGGAGCAACGACAGTTTAATCTTGACATGAGAAAAATACTTTGCCACAAAGAGTGTGGCAAATAGGTGAAACTATTTACCTGAAAGGGTGACAGAAGCAGAAACAACTGAGGCTTTAAAATCAGCTTTTTATTTCTAAGCAAGTGGAAGGAAAATGAGCAGCTTCTTCGGGCTTGCTGCAAGGTTTGGGCTAACTAGATGGAGTCACAGTTTGTTTATTCAGTTGTGACATGATCACAGATTCAGCAATTTTTTTTTTATGTTTTCTTCACTGAATAGTAAATTTACATGACATAGCAGTATGAATGTGTAAAATTAAATCTCTTTCCTAGCCAAAACGTTATATTAGCAGTAGATTTTAGAAATACATTTTAAACTCTGCCTTGCTGATACACAGGATTTTTACATTTGTAAGTTTCAAAATGTTTTTTCTCCAGTTTGCAAAACTGTATCCTGTGCATAAGTAATTAATAATACTGCACGATATCAGCATGTATTGCAAGTTTTTCCATAAAACTGAGGCAGTTGTTGCATCATACAGTACATTTACATGTTTTTAAATGATCTTGCATAATTTAGAAAACTGGCTTACTGAAATACTGACATTTCTTAATGTGTTGGCATTCTTGTAATTAGCTTCTACCTTCTTCTTCTGGCTTTCCCAGTTAGGCGTCGCCTCAGCAGATCACCTGTCCGCTCATGATTGACAGTGGAGTTTTACAGTGTTGAGTTGCCAGCCCAGGGCCCAACCTTCCACAGAAGGTACACACATACACGCACTCACACCTTGGGCCAATTTAGAATGTCCAGTCTACCTACAGCATGTCTTTGGGATGTGGGACGAAACCGGAGTACCCGGAGGAAATGCACACAACCACAGGGAGGACATGCAGACTCCACACAGAAGGCACCCCAGCCAAGGATCGAACCAGAGAACCTCTTGCTGTGAGTCAGGCACGCTAACCGCTGCACCACTGTAGCCACCCTTTCTACCTTCAAAAACCCTAATTTTAGATTACAGTGTGTAGTAGTGATTGTATTGTAATGGTTCTTAGTTCATTTTTTACTGGAACTCTGCATGTATATTTTTATAGATCACTTTCTTGCCTGTTTCAGGTATTGTAGCCTTTTGTCCCATTACCATTACAGCATTCAAAATGAGATGTGATGTTTGCTAATTTGTTTGTTCATGCAAATTTGTTAACAAAAACATGTAGTATGAGGTACTTAAGAAGAGGAAGTAGTAAAAATTGAAGATTAGCACGATACTCATTTGCTAGGAGCATTGCAGCTCTGCCATATTTCGCTTATTATTAATAATTTGATCTGACTCACTTATGGAGTGTGACATCCTCTACAATGTCATCTGTTGCAATAAATTGTGGGATAGTATGCAGAGAGAGGAAATTTTGACACAAGCATAGACACAATATAGGCATAATAGCCACTGCAAGTGTCACAAAGAATGGAATACTTTGTGAAAGCCCTTCCTAGGATGCTGTATAATTCTAAAAAATATAATCATGCATTTGGCCCTATGCCGCAGATGGATAAAGCTCTTACTGAACCCAGATGACTCATGTTATTTAGCAACACAAGTGTTAGATGGTCTGCAGAGGGAGGATGAGAGAGAACCTCCATTGACAGCTCGCTCATCCTGAGGGGAGGGAGTCACCCTATTCTCTGCAGTAAACAACATTAAGAGCCAGACAGGCTCCATGCTGTATAAGTGGTAAGCTGCTAAGTTTTGAGGTTGCACATGTGCAAAAGCATGCATGCACACTTGCACCTCCTGAAGGCAGAAGCTCAGAAAGCTGCCACAGAGTGGCAGGAATTAAGGTACACTCCCCAACAGCAGTTTAATTATGCACCAGTGTCCCTGATATCCTCATTGTCCCCATTTGTGGGTCAAGTTGAGCTTGCTGGAGGCTAAGGCTTATCTGGTGGACCCAGTGAATCAAGACAGGAGCTGATGTTCAGCTACAGAGAGGGAAAAAGATATAATCAGGCATAAACCAAGAACTAATACAACACAGTGCACAAGCCATGAGTATAAGCTAGTAACTAAAAAATAATAAAACTATGTTCTGGTTGCAAGGGACAATAGGGACAAAAGCATAATTCCTGTGTGGATAACATGTTTTTTATTTTATTTTATTTTTCAGTTATATAGTCTGTCATACTCTGCTTACTTGGATGAACACATTTTTGTAGCATCTCACAGAAACATTATGGTTGAAAGAGTTCAGAATTTCTATTAGGTGTGTAAATCACCATCAACAACTCCTTTTTTCCCCTAATTTTCTACATGGAATCAGGTTGTCGCTTTACCAATCACCATCTCTCTCAGTTCAATGCCTCTCTCCTACCTTCTTCAACAGTCATGCCAGACTGTCTCATCTTGCCTTCTTCTTCTCTGTCCCAAATCAGCTATCCAGTACATGTGCCACCATAATCTGTTCTGTTTGCCCTTCTCTGCAACTGGAGCTACTTAGGCTTCTGTTCTGATGTCCTCATTTCTTCCTCTCTCCCAGTCTGCATCCTAAGACCCATCTCAGGCACTTCATCTCCATCATCACTAGCTTCCTCATCTGCTCTTGCTTCACCACTCAGGTTTCTGTACCATACAGTAGTACTGGTCATACCACTGTTTTGTACATTTCAGCTTCTTTGGCATTCTTTGGTCACATGCTACCCCTGATACTCTGTGCCAGTTGGCTGCAGCCCCTCGGATTCTAGCTTTGACCTCCTCATTCAGACTTCCCTTTTCCTCAACTACCCCTTCCAGATTCTTGAATCTGTTAACCTGTTTCACTATTTTACCTTCTATACAAATTCTCAGCTTCTTCTGATTTCCCCATTTACTGCCATTATAACTGTCTTCTCTGTACCCAGTTTTACATGCCATTCCCATATCATTTGCTGAAGTTCTTATTCAGAGACTGCCTATAAGGCCACATGGTCTACATACAGCAACTTTGTTAATCTGTCCTCTACTTGTTTGCTAATGTTATCCATCATCAGTATGAACAGCAGTGGAATGTGACAAACCCTGATGCATTCACTCATTCCTCCACTAGGACCCCCTTTGTGAGACTGAACTTTTCTGTTTGTACTTGTGTCATTGAGTCTTTACATACAGCCTGCACTAATTCTATCAATGTTTCTGGAACTTTGAACCATCACAAGAACTGGCCAAATCAGCTTTCTTGGACTTTTCATAAACTCTCCAAGTCAGAGGTGCCAATATGAATCTTTCCTCATCTCTAGTTTCTTCTCAACTATCTGTCTCATTGTATACATCGGATTGGTTGTGCTATATTGTGATCCAAATCCAGACTTTTCATCTTTCATATTACCTTCTACTACTCTGTATATTCTTTTATCAGTCAACCTCTCCAGAACTTACATGCAGTATGACATGGAAATATTACCTCTATACTGCCCACAATTGTGAATGTCCCCTTGGTACTTGTACACTGGCACTAGTATGCTTATTCACTAGTCACCTGGGATATGTCTTTCTCTCTCTACTGCTATGATTACCCTCAGGAGCCATTTCTGCATTAACTCACCCAGCATCTTTATCATATCTGCTGTGATCTCATCTGAGCATGCCGCTTTTCCTGACTTCATTTTCCTTTGTGTTCTTCTTACTTCGTCTAGGGTGGGCTCTTCTTTGTCTTTCATCATAGACTGTGTCTGGTCCAGTAGAGCTTCTGAGAGGTTTTCTTCATTCAGAAGCTGCTGGAAGTTCAACTTCCATCTGTCTTTGATGTCTTATGGACTGGTAAGCAAACTGTTGCTGACATCCCTTATGAAGGGTGGCTGATGACTATCTTCTTTATCTTTCTGCCATTGCTTTAAAACATGATAGAGTTTCCTTGTGCCATCTATTGAGTCACTTTCCAGACGCTGGTCGAGTGCCTCTAAGGCCTTGTTCTTTGCTTTTGCAACTGCTCTCTTAGCTTCTTTGTTAGCCAACCAGTGTTCTTCCTTAGCCTGGTCTGTCTTATGCATCTCCCAGTTTTTCCTGCACTCCTCCTATCATTTGATGACTTTCTGGATTTCTGCATTCCACCTCCCCTTTGAGGTTAGGGGACTAGCTGGTACATGATGAGATGTCTTTTGCAGAGTTGTTTCTCTGACTGCTGGGATGTTGCAGGCCAAGTTGGTTCTGTTTTTGGAGGTGCCCTTGGGTCCTGTATTGGGTGATTTTGGTGAGATGGGCCCTTTAGGGGATGACAGAGGGGTAAAGTTAGCACTGAACCTATCTGCAATATCAGTTGGTTCTGTATATTTAGTGCCATTGTGCTGTAACTCAGAGCAGATCTGAGTGTTGCAATTGAGATTCTTGACAAACGTATAGAATGCTCTGTGGTTATCTTTAGAGTCAGTGGTGATTTTGTTTTCGTAACTAGTTTTGGAGGATTTTATGAGGGATCTCAGCTTCTTAATGAGGCTGACCAGGAGTTTCTCCAATCATGAGATTTTACTCTTTTTGCAACAGTTTCTTTCTTCTGTTATAGAGTTTGTTTATGGCAGGGGACCACCAGATTGGCTTCCTTTTTTGGAGGATAGCATCTTGGTTCTGTTAATGATTGCACAATCCATGCACTTATGTAAGTGCTTATAAAGTGCATTTATGTAGGATTCAGAAGTCACCTCTATTGTCCGTCCATGGGTGTCGTGAAGTTTGCCACTTCTGTCTTAAGAAGTATATATATATATATATATATATATATATATATATATATATATATATATATATATATATATATATATATATATACACACACGTAGATACATACACACACACAAACACACATATATATATATATGCATATATATATATATATATATATATATATATATATATATATATTATATACACACACAGACATATATATATATATATTTATATATATATATATATCTGTATATATATAGATATAGATATACATATATACATAGATACACACACACACACACACACACACACACACACATATATATATATATATATATATATATATATATATATATATATATATATACATATACATATACATATGCAGATCTACTTTGAAATATCAAGTCTCAGTTTCCCAAATGTCATTATACCGAGATGAAAACTGCAAAAACGAAAATACTGAATGGTGAAGTTTTCTCAGGGTAAGTAACCACTTGCCCAACATGCCCTTTTCTCCACTGTAGTGCAATCCCTGAGTTGGTATGTATAGTTATGGGGGGGTGTTCGTGGTGCAGTCCCCCCATCTAGGTAGGTTTTACTTACCTCGGTTCATGTTTCATGTAAGAGTGGGCAAGTATTTACTTACCCTGGGAAAACTTCGCTGTTTGGTATTTCTGTTTTCACAGTTTTCATTTCGGGAATATGACGTTCGATAAACTGGGACTCGATCTTTCAAAGTAGATTCATACATACACACACACACACACACACACACACTATATATATATATATATATATATATATATATATATATATATATATATGTGTGTGTGTGTGTATATATAGAGAGAGAGAGATATGTATGTTATAAGATTCAGAGAGGGAGCAACAACAGTTTAATCTTGACATGAAAAAAATACTTTGCCACAAAGAGTGTGGCAAATAGGTGAAACTATTTACCTGAAAGGGTGACAGAAGCAGAAACAACTGAGGCTTTAAAATCAGCTTTTTATTTCTAAGCAAGTGGAAGGAAAATGAGCAGCTTCTTCGGGCTTGCTGCAAGGTTTGGGCTAACTAGATGGAGTCACAGTTTGTTTATTCAGTTGTGACATGATCACAGATTCAGCAATTTTTTTTATGTTTTCTTCACTGAATAGTAAATTTACATGACATAGCAGTATGAATGTGTAAAATTAAATCTCTTTCCTAGCCAAAATGTTATATTAGCAGTAGATTTTAGAAATACATTTTAAACTCTGCCTTGCTGATACACAGGATTTTTACATTTGTAAGTTTCAAAATGTTTTTTCTCCAGTTTGCAAAACTGTATCCTGTGCATAAGTAATTAATAATACTGCACGATATCAGCATGTATTGCAAGTTTTTCCATAAAACTGAGGCAGTTGTTGCATCATACAGTACATTTACATGTTTTTAAATGATCTTGCATAATTTAGAAAACTGGCTTACTGAAATACTGACATTTCTTAATGTGTTGGCATTCTTGTAATTAGCTTCTACCTTCTTCTTCTGGCTTTCCCAGTTAGGCGTCGCCTCAGCAGATCACCTGTCCGCTCATGATTGACAGTGGAGTTTTACAGTGTTGAGTTGCCAGCCCAGGGCCCAACCTTCCACAGAAGGTACACACATACACGCACTCACACCTTGGGCCAATTTAGAATGTCCAGTCTACCTACAGCATGTCTTTGGGATGTGGGACGAAACCGAGTACCCGGAGGAAATGCACACAACCACAGGGAGGACATGCAGACTCCACACAGAAGGCACCCCAGCCAAGGATCGAACCAGAGAACCTCTTGCTGTGAGTCAGGCACACTAACCGCTGCACCACTGTAGCCACCCTTTCTACCTTCAAAAACCCTAATTTTAGATTACAGTGTGTAGTAGTGATTGTATTGTAATGGTTCTTAGTTCATTTTTTACTGGAACTCTGCATGTATATTTTTATAGATCACTTTCTTGCCTGTTTCAGGTATTGTAGCCTTTTGTCCCATTACCATTACAGCATTCAAAATGAGATGTGATGTTTGCTAATTTGTTTGTTCATGCAAATTTGTTAACAAAAACATGTAGTATGAGGTACTTAAGAAGAGGAAGTAGTAAAAATTGAAGATTAGCACGATACTCATTTGCTAGGAGCATTGCAGCTCTGCTATATTTAGCTTATTATTAATAATTTGATCTGATTCACTTATGGAGTGTGACATCCTCTACAATGTCATCTGTTGCAATAAATTGTGGGATAGTATGCAGAGAGGAAATTTTGACACAAGCATAGACACAATATAGGCATAATAGCCACTGCAAGTGTCACAAAGAATGGAATACTTTGTGAAAGCCCTTCCTAGGATGCTGTATAATTCTAAAAAATATAATCATGCATTTGGCCCTATGCCGCAGATGGATAAAGCTCTTACTGAACCCAGATGACTCATGTTATTTAGCAACACAAGTGTTAGATGGTCTGCAGAGGGAGGATGAGAGAGAACCTCCATTGACAGCTCGCTCATCCTGAGGGGAGGGAGTCACCCTATTCTCTGCAGTAAACAACATTAAGAGCCAGACAGGCTCCATGCTGTATAAGTGGTAAGCTGCTAAGTTTTGAGGTTGCACATGTGCAAAAGCATGCATGCACACTTGCACCTCCTGAAGGCAGAAGCTCAGAAGGCTGCCACAGAGTGGCATGAATTAAGGTACACTCCCCAACAGCAGTTTAATTATGCACCAGTGTCCCTGATATCCTCATTGTCCCCATTTGTGGGTCAAGTTGAGCTTGCTGGAGGCTAAGGCTTATCTGGTGGACCCAGTGAATCAAGACAGGAGCTGATGTTCAGCTACAGAGAGGGAAAAAGATATAATCAGGCATAAACCAAGAACTAATACAACACAGTGCACAAGCCATGAGTATAAGCTAGTAACTAAAAAATAATAAAACTATGTTCTGGTTGCAAGGGACAATAGGGACAAAAGCATAATTCCTGTGTGGATAACATGTTTTTTATTTTATTTTATTTTTCAGTTATATAGTCTGTCATACTCTGCTTACTTGGATGAACACATTTTTGTAGCATCTCACAGAAACATTATGGTTGAAAGAGTTCAGAATTTCTATTAGGTGTGTAAATCACCATTAACAACTCCTTTTTTTCCCTAATTTTCTACATGGAATCAGGTTGTCGCTTCACCAATCACCATCTCTCTCAGTTCAATGCCTCTCTCCTACCTTCTTCAACAGTCATGCCAGACTGTCTCATCTTGCCTTCTTCTTCTCTGTCCCAAATCAGCTATCCAGTACATGTGCCACCATAATCTGTTCTGTTTGCCCTTCTCTGCAACTGGAGCTACTTAGGCTTCTGTTCTGATGTCCTCATTTCTTCCTCTCTCCCAGTCTGCATCCTAAGACCCATCTCAGGCACTTCATCTCCATCATCACTAGCTTCCTCATCTGCTCTTGCTTCACCACTCAGGTTTCTGTACCATACAGTAGTACTGGTCATACCACTGTTTTGTACATTTCAGCTTCTTTGGCATTCTTTGGTCACATGCTACCCCTGATACTCTGTGCCAGTTGGCTGCAGCCCCTCGGATTCTAGCTTTGACCTCCTCATTCAGACTTCCCTTTTCCTCAACTACCCCTTCCAGATTCTTGAATCTGTTAACCTGTTTCACTATTTTACCTTCTATACAAATTCTCAGCTTCTTCTGATTTCCCCATTTACTGCCATTATAACTGTCTTCTCTGTACCCAGTTTTACACGCCATTCCCATATCATTTGCTGAAGTTCTTATTCAGAGACTGCCTATAAGGCCACATGGTCTACATACAGCAACTTTGTTAATCTGTCCTCTACTTGTTTGCTAATGTTATCCATCATCAGTATGAACAGCAGTGGAATGTGACAAACCCTGATGCACATTCACTCATTCACTCCCACTAGGACCCCCTTTGTGAGACTGAACACTGTTTGTACTTGTATCATTGAGTCTTTACATACAGCCTGCACTAATTCTATCAATGTTTCTGGAACTTTGAACCATCACAGAACTGGCCAAATCAGCTTTCTTGGGACTTTTTCATAAGCTTTCTCCAAGTCCAGAGGTGCCAATATGGGCTCTTTCCTCATTTCTAGTTTCTTCTCAACTATCTGTCTCATTGTATACATCGGATTGGTTGTGCTATATTGTGATCCAAATCCAGACTTTTCATCTTTCATATTACCTTCTACTACTCTGTATATTCTTTTATCAGTCAACCTCTCCAGAACTTACATGCAGTATGACATGGAAATATTACCTCTATACTGCCCACAATTGTGAATGTCCCCTTGGTACTTGTACACTGGCACTAGTATGCTTATTCACTAGTCACCTGGGATATGTCTTTCTCTCTCTACTGCTATGATTACCCTCTCGAGCCATTTCTGCATGAACTCACCCAGCATCTTTATCATATCTGCTGTGATCTCATCTGAGCATGCCGCTTTTCCTGACTTCATTTTCCTTTGTGTTCTTCTTACTTCGTCTAGGGTGGGCTCTTCTTTGTCTTTCATCATAGACTGTGTCTGGTCCAGTAGAGCTTCTGAGAGGTTTTCTTCATTCAGAAGCTGCTGGAAGTTCAACTTCCATCTGTCTTTGATGTCTTATGGACTGGTAAGCAAACTGTTGCTGACATCCCTTATGAAGGGTGGCTGATGACTATCTTCTTTATCTTTCTGCCATTGCTTTAAAACATGATAGAGTTTCCTTGTGCCATCTATTGAGTCACTTTCCAGACGCTGGTCGAGTGCCTCTAAGGCCTTGTTCTTTGCTTTTGCAACTGCTCTCTTAGCTTCTTTGTTAGCCAACCAGTGTTCTTCCTTAGCCTGGTCTGTCTTATGCATCTCCCAGTTTTTCCTGCACTCCTCCTATCATTTGATGACTTTCTGGATTTCTGCATTCCACCTCCAACTTTTCATATGCACCTTACTTCCATACTTGTCTGCATATCTGTTCTATAGACCTCACACATGCTGTTTTGAGGTGCTGCCTTTCTTCTTCAACTTCATCTATTTCCTCTTCTTCCTGAGGTCCTAGAGCCCTGGATATTTCCTTATACTGTTCTGCTTTCTTTCCCATCAATTTCCATATCTACAGCCTAGTTTCAGTTGATGTTAGAGCCTTCTCTGACCACCACTTGCGGCTGATTGTGGCAACCAGTGGTTTATGCTGTACACCAACTTTTTTACTGGGGATGACTTTGCAATCATTGATTCTACCCCTTGTCCTTTCCTTACTAGAAGGAAGTGTATCCAGTTCTTGCGACTGTCTTAGTTGCTGAACCATGTGTTGGCCACCATTAAGTCATTTGCCAGACAGAAGTCCAGAATGGACTCCCCTTCTTCATTCCTGTTGCCCCACTCATGTATATCCGGGCACTCTTCATATCCTGTTCTGTCTGTCACAATATGTGTATTTAGGTTCCTTATTATCAACTCCAACTCCTTTTGTCCTGCTTTATCTAGTAGGTGCTGCAGCTGCTTCCAATCCTGAATGCACTGTCTTCCTCACTATCAAAACCCTAGGATGAGATTATGAATATGAATAGTGTCCTATCCTTACATTGGAGTCTGATCACCAACAGTCTATCAGTAATTCTGATGGTATCCCTCTCTGTCTTCTGAATCCTCTCCCTCACCACATTTTCTACATCATTGTTAGTCCTTCCTCCCCCTGGGTAGTAGAATCTGGATCCTAAGTCAAGTGACTTTGCTTCACTGCCCTTCAATCTTGTCTCCTGGGTACCGGGGATACCCAGCCTCCTCCTAACCATCAAGTCACCCAATTCTAAGCTGCATCCTGTTAGTCAACCTAAACTGGGTCTAGCAAACTTTAGTTCATATTTGACAGGTTGTTTGGTTTCATGTTCAGCTTTTGATCAACAGAGCTATCCCATGTAACTCAAGCTGGGAAACTGGACACCAGCCAACCAGCAGCTTATTGACCCTGAGCTACTGAGCTCTTTTGGCAGGTACAGACTGGCCAATAGGGGCACATAGACCCTTCCCACCATTAACATAGACCTCTTATATAGCTGGGAGTAGGCAGGGTCTTCTACCCACTTAGTACCATAAAATAGTCATGGCCATTTTTGGTGACATTAGTAAATGCAACCAGTTCACCTATAGCTACTTTTTACATCATGTGGTTAGTCCTAACCAAGCATGTAGTCTGTTATCCATGTTCTCATATCTAGAGGAAAATGAGTACCACAGTTGAAGCTCAAGGTGGTTCGTCTACACAACTGTTCCCCTGATCGGAACCATCTTGAGTCTATGCTACTGCTCACAACTCCATTCTCAGGTGAGTGTGATGTGGAAACACTCAGCATGTTTTGGGGAGGTGGGAGGGACCTCCAAAGAGACACAGAAAAAACATGCAAACTCTACCAAGATGTGTAAACTAATGCCTAGAATACATATTTGTATAAAGCCTACCTAGAAAGAGGACCAGTTTTCTATAAGCATCCTTTGTACGATTGCATGAGCAGCTTCTGGAAATGATAGGTACATTTACTCAATGTATGCAGACAGCATCTGGAAAGAACTGAACATTTTAGATAGATGGTAGGTGGTAGGATTGCATTATGAGGTCTGAGTACAAAACAGAAACATCTGGCAACATTACCTGTATTGTATACATGTGGCACATTATGTGGAATATTCTGTGAAATGTAAATGGTTATGGTGGCTGCTGGGAAGTTAGTACAATGTGTAGCATGAATCACTTGCTTTTTTGTTCCTACACTAATGGCAGTTAAGCTTTTGTTGCACATTCGTAGGCTCGGTACTAGCCCCGTCACACTACATCCTTTATATAATTCCATAGACTGTACTGTTTGCCTAACTAACATCAGTTCTTAGAGCTACCTAGGAAGCATGATGAATAATAATGTGACACCTGGAATGATAACCAAGCAGGCATTTATAATCCTACCAGGTAGTTTTTTTGTGGTCTCTCACTATTGCTCTCTGAATTGGCATGGGGATGTTCCAGCAGTGAATCAATTAATTAGCAGACTGTATCATGTTAATATTCAGCCACCTCAATCTGCATGTTCTGTAGCATTAAGCACATCATTTAACGAGATTGGTGCTTCATCTTTGGGATGAGGGACATGCACCTGATACTGCCTTAACTGCTCAGCAAAGAGGTAAATGGATTGTATGAAAGAAGGTCTGCATGTAGTGGTGCATATGTGGATAAGATTTTTCTATCTGAAGCTGTATGTTGCCTTTAGAGAGCAAGCTTTTGATTTGTGCAATGCTTAAAGACTGCAACAATAATAATAATAATAACCTGTTTGTTTCATAGTTTCCTGTCTTTCCTCAACATCTTTTGTTTTCTGCTCTGCCCAGAAATAGTTTGCTGCTATGCTTATAAAATGCAATTGATGGAGCAAAATGAAGCAAACAGTAGCGCTTCCTGTATGTAAACTGTCCTGCAGTAACTTAGTCACACAGTTAAGCAATTTCTAATCTACTTCCTTAGGATGAATATTTGAAATTACTGTAAGTTACTCTGTTTTGCAGCTTTCCTTATTCTTTTGTTTTCTTGTCAAAGGAATCCCTTTCTTTAAATCACAAAGCTAGGGCATCTCCTGACTTGTACTGCTAATGGTTATGATAAAAAATGTGTACATAATAGCACTTCTGTTTGGAGTGCTTTTTATACCCAAGAACAGTTTATGTCATTACATTATTTTGTTAATATTTACAAAAGTAACAATTGTAAAAGCTGTCTAAGTGAAAATGTTGATAACTTACATGCAATAAGCAAATAAACTCAAAAGTTTGCAAATGGGAGTAGTTCCCTGCATGAGTATTTTGTTATGATTAATGTGGTCTACATATTTTTCAGGCCTGTGGCATTAGTATTGCAGCTTGGTAACAATATGATAGACTCACATTCTTTTATACATTTAACATAGTTGTGGGGAACACTTAAAAGAAATCATTGAACATAAGAACTTCATTTAAATCACATTTGTTAGCTCTGCACAGTCAATAGTTTTGCAGGGTCATAGGAGACTATGTTTAATGAAAAATGCATGGAACAATACTCATCAGTGCTAGTTTTACTGCTTTTGCTCCCTTATTACATGCATAAATCAGTTAAGTATATTTTGTAATAGTCGTTTGTTTTATTTGCACTAATTACTGAATTTGAATATGCAAGGATATGTGGATTCCTTAACCTTACAAGAGTAATCTCGGTGCTGTTATTCATTAGTATATAGGAAAGTCTTGGCTTTGTGTCTTCCGCAAATATAAATAGAATGTCATACTGACCTGGAACTGTGAAAGATGGAAGACTTAGGCATTTATTTGCCAAGTTTCTTTGAAAATGCTTATCAAAGTGAAATGTTTGCAAACTGTGGACCATCACATAAATAGGATAAAGCAAGACCTGTTTTATAATATGTAGAATAAACAGTCATATTGCACAGAGTCAGATGTACATGCTAATAAGGATTGTCAGTGAAATGCTCTCTCGCTGCACCAGAGGTTCAGAAGAATGAGGATACTGGATGGTCACAAGAGGGTGGAACAAGGTGAAAAATTTACAACTGAAACTGCTGCATGGTGTTCTGCGAGTAGTTACATGTGCTAGCATTTGGAAGTGAAGTGGCTGCATGATTTGTTAACTGTAACGCTTGCATCAGGTGCATTTTTAGGTGACTTGTTTCTCCTGTTCAGTTCTTGACTGAGGTGTTTTCTGTGTGGAATCTGCATGTCTTCCCTCTGTCTTTTTGAGTTTCCACTGAGTGCTCTTATTTCCCCACAAATTTAAGATCTTCCAAGATATCTATACATGTTCATAGGTTCATAGGTTCATAGGTAGGTACTAGGCTATTGGCCCTAGGGCCTATACAAGCCTAGCCAAAAAGGTACCCTGGCTTTTGACACCCAAGAAAATTATTTTCCTGTGCCCCTGTCGAGCAGAACCACAGAAGTGATCCCCGGGGTGAATTTCCTATTACCCATCCAATCATCAAGATTTTTCTTGAAGAGTGCTAATGAGGAGCTCTAATGTGTGTGAATGTCCAGTGATGGGCTAATTCTTTGTTTCCTGAGTGCCAGGATAGGTTTGATCTCTCTTGTGACCATGAATCAGATTAAGCAGGTTATCTGAAAATGAATGAAAAATCTACAGAACAGTGCCCCATGACAGAGTCGCGTACGTCTCTTATTAAAGTTATAATTAAATATTTGAATTGTGTAAATTGTGAATTTGGAACAAAATATTATTTAAAAGAAAACGAGAATGTGCGTTGCTTGGAAGTGTAACTTCCTCTGTGTTGCAATACTAAGATCTACCACATCCACAGAGGTAAAGGGTAAAATGATAACAGCTGCATGATAGATATGTTACTTGGAAAGCAGTCTTACAACTTATTACATAAATATGTGCCACTATGCTAGGATGTGTCCTAAATAGGGTAGGTAGGCAGCATTGAAGTAAATATAACCATATTTTGCAAATGTGGTTTTCCCTTCAATCTGTGTTAGTGCAACTTAAGTGGCAGGAATGTGGGACATAGTCCTCCATGTCAGGAGGATACAGGGAGCAAAGACTCTCCTACAGAAATGTGTTTTGTTTGTTTTTATTGGTCATAATGATCATATGTATGTTTTTCACTTAAGGCAATTCCTAGGAATGCTGTCTACTTGTGACTGTCAAACAAGGGGGTGAAAAGCTTCTCGCCTGCTCTGAGGGTGTGACCTCTCTTAGTCCTTCGACAGTGGCATTATCATATAAAATTGCACCTGTTCTTTATGTGGTAATGGAAAGCATATTGGTAAATCACCAATAACTGGCATGTGCTATTTACAAGTAGATTGACCTGCAGTGATATCAGCACTCACACGGGCCTGTAGGCATGCCTAGTTTGTCTACGTTCCCTTCAGTTTAAATAGGGATAGACTGTGGTCCCTTGCAATTTCCTTGAGGACTCTCACCTTCCCATTATCAAATCTAACACCCATTTTGAACTAATCAGACTTGATGACCAAGTGTGATGGGTTGTGACATAAAGAACCAATTAGTGTAATGAATGGTGTTAACTGTATATCTCCCAGTGTATATGTCACTCATGTTGTACACTGTTTAGCATCTATTTATTTATCATTTCATATATGTGGCTCTCTCTCTGGAGGGATACCACTGAGTGGGAAAGCTGTTGAGAAACACTCCAAATTACAGAGATAGACCAAGATTCTGAGACTTGATGTGCATTGAGTACCAAATGTGTTTCACAATCATATGTATTATGAAACCAGGCACAATTTAGAGAGCCATATCCCATGTGAGACACTGTGGGACAGACAAAGAAATGAGGACATAAGAACAGAAGCCAAAGTAGCTTCATTTGCAGAAAAGATCAAAGAGAACAGGTTACAGTGGTTCAGACATGCAGAAAAGCAGAAGACAATCTGGTGAAGAAGTTGGGACAGACAGGAAAACGGTAAGAGGAAATAAGGGCATCCAGCAAAGAGGTTGATGGATTGTATGTAAGAAGGTCTGCGACAGTCAGGCATGAGTGTGGAAGAAGGCAGGAGTTTGGCACTGAATTGAGAGATGGTGACAATTAACACAATAATCTGACCCCATGTAGAAAAATGGGAAAAGGGGGGCTGATGATGATGATGATGATGATGTCCTATGTGTTTTTGAATCATCCCCTAAGCCTGACAGAATGCTTATGCAGAACACATACATTGCACAGCTTATTAGACCACCTCACAGAAAAAAGAACAACATGGTAGGTGAACAATGCATACAATACCTGTAGCCTAAGCCCAGCACTGGGATTTACCACCATAGCACTATCCATCTCTATGAAATAGGTCCTGACAATCAAAATGCACAGGTACTAGAAGCCAGACCCTACATTTGCTGATACTGTAAACTACAGACTACATAAAATGATCTATAAAGTCTATGAAATCAAAAATGATGAAATCATTGTTTGCAAAACATACTAAAACCAAACCTGAGTATGGAATAATAATATGGAAACCTTATAAAAAAGCTATCATGAATAAATTGGAAGAGTAAAGTGGAAATATACCAAGGGCATCGATGGATGTGAAACTTAAGTTATTATGAAAGATTAAAATATCTGAAATTGTACAGTGTGTCATATAGATATTTAAGATGAGACTTTTTTCAAGTATATAAGATGTTTAGAGACAACTACCTCTGGAAATATTTGGGGTTATAAACAGTAGTACAGAATCATCAGACAACCTGTGTAGGAGATTGTATAGAAATGACAGATGTATTAACTGGTTCTCTAAATGGGTAGCTGATGAATTGAGAAGACTGCCAAATTATATTAAAACAAGCACTAGTTTAGATATTTTTAAAACAACTTGGACACTTATTGTGGGAAAGACTGTATGGTATATTGCAGGCTAGAAGAGCATAATCACCCATGCCTGAAATATATGTATTTGTATGTATGAATGTATGTATGTATGTATGTGATCCCACAGCACAAGATGCTATGAACGAGGGGAGAGATATTTGTCACAGTTGATGGACCACCCAGTACTAGGCCTCTATACTTCTACTGTACTACTGCACAGGAAGGACACACATTCTATACAGGTACACATGATACATGAGTAGGTTGTAACATTACAGCAGCAATATATCAATACCTGGAATGCTACACAGCCTACAGACATGGAAACATAAAGCTGTGGGGTATTTGAGAAAGAACAGATAACACTATCACAAGGCATACAGCACATTGGAGCAGTAGTCACCTGACAGAGTGAGAAAATGGACACCAGAATGGCATAGCTAGACTGTTTTTATTCAAATGAAACAATGCCATTTAAAAAGAAATCAAACCAACAATTATCTATGCAACATATTCATGCAATAAAGAGGTAGCACAACCAGCACTGCAATTTGTTTAAGTTCACCATTGATTAGATATTAATATCCTTGGTCACTCAGGGCCTTTGATAGTGCTAGTGCCAAATGTGTAGCAGATGAAGCATGACACAGCTTGTGTAGTGGTGTGGCCATGCACATTGGCAACCTGTGTGACGAAGACTTCAAAGATGCTCTATAGTGGACATATGACAAGGGGCACTGAGGTTGTAGGAAGCAGCTAAGAGTGACCCAAAGAACCCATGAGGATAACAGTAGGATGAGCTACACTCATTCATATCTCAACATGTGCTACTCAATGTTATGTACAGATCCTGCCATGGCTTCTGGTGTCATAGGCAGAGTGCATAGAGCCTCAGAGCCACCAGATGCCAAGATCATGTCTTAAAATACCACTGGCCATCTATGAGCTGGGCACCCCCCACCAGAGTTTACTGCAAGTTTGTGATCATAGGAGGTACATTGCATACCTCTCAACTGTTCCTGTTTTCCAGAGAAGTCTTTGATTCTGACTCAGACTTCTTAATTTCTCCTAAAACTGGTGACTTTTGCAGCAAAGGTGGTCAAGTACACTTAATAAATAATGACAATAATTAGAGTTATAGACTTATTTTACTTCAGATAATGTATATTAATTCACATTCTCTTATTCTGTCAATGTCTCATGTTAATAGTACTAATATTTTAAAAGTGTCCCTTGTTGTCCCTAATTATTTCTGGATTTGTCTCTGATTCATTAACAGCTATGCATCAGGGACACCTTGAAACAGTTTGTAGGAAATGATTCAGTATACACATCAGACTGAACAGAAGCATGTTAATATCTGTAATCAGGGAACATTGCAAAGTAGTGTGTCACTCAAGATGCTGTAACAATCTGCCTGCAGAAAGTTTTTTTTCCTGGAGGGTTTGTCATTTTTTTGGGTGCAGAAGAGGCTAAAGAGTAAGTTTGTTTGCTATGTGAGCCAGCAAGCAGATGGGGATTCTGTTTTTATTCTTCTGACAGTAATGGTTAAGGTGTTTACCTTAAAGATCCAAGGTGCAGGGTTTGATTCTCACATGGGGTAGTTGGCTAGTCTTAAAATGGTCCACAAGAGCAGTTAGCCTAGTACTAATCTGTGAACATATTAACCCACATCTATGAACATTTAAAACTTACCAACACCATCGTTTTAATCTGGACACATTGGTGGAACTCCTGCCAGATGTACTGTACATTCTTTAGGGTGATATTGGTCATATCAGCAATGCACTCCATCTTCTTCCTCAGTGCTGTGGTGTCCACAGCAACACCTCACAGGGTGCTACCTTCTGTTGGGCTGTAGCATGACAGGCACTGCTTTACATAACAGTCCTCTAATTACATTGCTCTGTAAAGGGAACAAAAGTATGAACGCCATCACCAGGGGAGATGCACCTGTATGGAAAGTGAAACACCACATTCAACAGCCATACAATAGATAGTGGGTCACAACCTCATAGTAACCAGGATATATCTGTAGATTTATACTATTTACATCAACAGTGACATTATGTATCATGTCTTACTACCCCTGTAAAAGACGCATCACTTGGATTGTGAGGGACATTGCAATGGGATACATTACCCATGCTGAAATGGGAGCATTACAGCTGATTATGCACTCTATTATATTTTCAAACAAACTACAAACCTTACATTCCATGTACATGTTGTCAAAGTGTTAGCTTACTGGAGCTTGTTTTGCAACAGTTCTTGTGTTTTGTTCTTTGGCCGCAGGAAATGGAAAAGAAAACAATGAGTTTAATGTTTTTTATACAATTTTCCCTTTTATCTGAATTTATACATCCTGAGATATAGTACATAGAGAGACTGAGAGTGTAGATTTACAGCCCCCAAAATATGGACTACACCCCTCCCACAAAAATGTTTATTTTGTATTGTTTTGTGCTGTTTTGTATGGCAATATTTTCCTATGATGATATTAGTGAATTAGACATTATATTTGTGATGCTCCAAGTTTTGAGTAGGGGCATATACTGTTCCATATTAAATTCACTGGGACAGTGGTCATGTTGCAGTAATGAACCTGGAGATGGAGACTTGTATGGCACATAGAAGTCCAGATGCATAAGCATAGAATTGTCTGTATACCAACAGACACACGTCAATATATGTAACGTATTCAAAACACTAGATCACAATAGACCAATGTAACATGAATATGCCACAGTATTTAACTAAACATGTCCTGTGGTGCAGATATAGCATGAGACCAAGTTGTACAGATATGCATACTGCATGTGACCCCCAAAGCATCAGGTAGAGGAATGTAGCAAACAATATGGAGATTTTAATAATGGCTTGATCAGTCACTAAACTTCCATTTCCACATAGACAAAGTGAGAGTCAAAATAAACTCCCTCCTCTCCTGGGCCAAAAAGAGCTCCCCTTTTTTATCCCAACCAGTCAGAGCAGCCATTGGCAAAGGAGTTCTCCTTTCTTGACTTGAATATGGGCTCCCAGTTTTTTGCTTCTGCCTCCAAGAAAAACACTGCCACAGCCCAAACTATCTCTAACTGCATCTGCTGATTCATTACAAACTTCCTGTCTTTGGACAACACTGTATCACCCTAAACGAAACAAATGGCTACCCATAAAACAAAGCTCTAACCTACTGTTATGATCCAAATAATATAAACTACTCCATCTCCACACATTTACTCCCCTTCCAGCTAGACTGCATGAAAAAAACTCCTCATACAACCTGACACGCTGCTAAAAAGTCACAGCAACTCTCATTACCCCTAGAACCAAACTCCACAGCACTGCACATGCTCTGTCACACCAACTCTCATTACCCCTAGAACCAAACTCCACAGCACTGCACATGCTCTGTCACACCAACTCTCATTACCCCCTGGAACCAAACTCCACAGCACTGCACATGCTCTGTCACAGCAACTTTCATTACCCCTAGAACCAAACTCCACAGCACTGCACATGCTCTGTCACACCAACTCTCATTACCCCTAGAACCAAACTCCACAGTACTGCACATGCTCTGTCACACCAACTCATTACCCCTAGAACCAAACTCCACAGCACTGCACATGCTCTGTCACACCAACTCTCATTACCCCTAGAACCAAACTCCACAGCACTGCACATGCTCTGTCACACCAACTCTCATTACCCCTAGAACCAAACTCCACAGCACTGCACATGCTCTGTCACACCAACTCATTACCCCTAGAACCAAACTCCACAGCACTGCACATGCTCTGTCACACCAACTCTCATTACCCCTAGAACCAAACTCTACAGCACTGCACATGCTCTGTCACACCAACTCATTACCCCTAGAACCAAACTCCACAGCACTGCACATGCTCTGTCACACCAACTCTCATTACCCCTAGAACCAAACTCCACAGCACTGCACATGCTCTGTCACACCAACTCATTACCCCTAGAACCAAACTCCACAGCACTGCACATGCTCTGTCACACCAACTCTCATTACCCCTAGAACCAAACTCCACAGCACTGCACATGCTCTGTCACACCAACTCTCATTACCCCTAGAACCAAACTCCACAGCACTGCACATGCTCTGTCACACCAACTCTCATTACCCCTAGAACCAAACTCCACAACACTGCACATGCTTTCTCTTCTCAGGTACCTACTCTTTGCAAGCTCTCCCCATCGACATTAAGGAAATCAACAGTTATTCCAGATTCAGAATGCAACTCAAAAAGCACTTCATCCAAGCCAAATGATCCTGCTTTAACACAGGACATATCACCTAACCTATTTCATTTCTATGCCTCTTCTGCTCTCTCAAGATTTACTGAAGATGGACTCACTTTAGAAACTAAAGTATATATTGTGCATTACACTTTGCTTGAACATACACTGTTCTGTGTTTGTTCACTCAAATGTACCTATACAGTTTATTCCATGAGTTAGTTTACACAACTCTGTTATTGCTTACATTTATGTATTTTTGTGAAATGTTTTGTAGTTCACTTGAGCTGAAATTGGTGAATATTGATCAGTGCACTACTTCAGTAAACAAGTATAAAATAAATAACATAACAAATGTGTGGTAAGGCAATGTATAGCTACTATGGTGCTGTCAAAGTTTGTGTTTGTGTTGGGACTACTAGGCGTAAAACAATATATGTATCTGCATTAAATAAGAAGCTCGATGCACTCAGACATGCAACCATCCTTTATAAAACAAAGATTAGCTTTATTTTACAAAATGATATGTAGAGATCGACAATTTACATTTGCACCTTGAAAATGTAGTATAATTCTAAAGCAACATGCATCCAGCATGGTTGCAATACTTTTTAAACTTTATTGTGTTTCCATTTATGTTGGCAAAACAGTGCCACATAGTTTAAAAAATATATGGTATGGAACTAACTTTTTGTAAACACCTTTCCAAACAAACAAGTAAATACATAAATACAGAAAAACAAGGAAGCAAAGCAAATAACAGTGATAAAAATACAACAAAGAATGGCACGTCCATAGGCCTTGAAGGATGACATCTCATTTGTAGCTCAAAGAGTGCTGGCTTATTAACCTATAAAGAACTGTTTGTAGCATTTCCTTTCTATGTACTTTTAAAAGTATTAGTTTTGTCACCTTCATGCATTCTGGCAAAAAATTCTCTTTTTCTTATAACCAAAATTTACAGATATTTAGAACTGAAATTCATTTCAGTTATTTATGGTAACCAATAACTTTAAGCTCTCTTATATTAAGAAAATTAATTGATTTGACTTGTATAATGGCTGCAGAAACCTGTTTTGATTTTTCTTAATCCTTGTTGTAGTGAAACATACAAAATGTAAAATAATTTTATACATACACACACACATATATATATATATATATATATATATATATGGATCTACTTCATTTGCCCTAACTTCCGATTGACCGACACCCATTTGCCCGACCCCATTTGACTGAAATTTCATTTGACCGACACTTCATTTGACCGACAAGTATTATTGGCAAGTAAATGGGATATGTCCTCCTTCCCTACTATAGTGCGACCCTAGAGTTAGAATATATAGTTGAGGGTGTGTGGGGGGGCTGGAGGTGTGTGGGTGGTGAAGCCCCCCACTTACTTTTGTTTTACTAAGCAATATTAAAGCAAAACTAAACAATATAATATGAAATTAAGTAGGGGGCTCATCCCCCACACCACCCATTGTGGGGGGCTGTGCCCCCCACACCCCCCTAACTATATATTCCAACTCCAGGGTTGCAGTACAGTGGGGAAGGGGGCATATCCCATTTAATTGCCAATAATACTTGTTGGTCAAATGAAGTGTCGGTCAAATGAAATTTCGGTCAAATTAAATTTTGGTCATTTGGTGTCGGGCAAATTTGTGTCGGTCAATTGGAAGTTAGGGCAAATGAAGTAGACCCATATATATATATATATATATATATATATATATATATATATATATATATATATATATATATCGTCCAAATATGGTAACACCCAGAATCCTTGCAGTCTCCAGTGAGCTGTGACCACTGCCATGCACTTTGTGAATACTCTGGGGGCTGTAGAGAGGCCAAACAGCAGGGCACTAAACTGGTAATGATTGGCTTCTTGCTGGAAGTGATGCCAACTCCTGGAGCATTTGTCCATTTTGATGTGGTAATACATATCCCGGAGATCTATCGAGCACATCCAATCGCCCTTCCTGAGAAAAGGGAGGATGGATTGAACCGTGACTATCCGGAATTTGGTTTGGGTGATATGTTTGTTCAAACTGCTGAGATCCAGAATGGGTCTCCAGTCCCCTGTCTTTTTTGAGTAAAATCCAGATCCACATTGGTCTGGTGGGACTAGTTGGATGGCTCTTTTTTGATACAGCTGTCTTACTTCTGAAGCTGCTTCTTCCCTCTGACTGGTGGAATGTCGGGAAGCTTTTTTGTAAGCTTTCGATAAAATATGAGGTGAATGGTGTAACCTCTGGTAATGATGTTCTGCACCCAATGGTCAGTGGTGATAGAGTGCCAGGCAGCTTGGTGCAGAGAGAAATGACACCCCGACTGCTTCCAGAGACAAGCAATCGGGCCTCTCTTTAGAAGCGCTGGTAAAGCTGTCCAGAGAAGGAGTCTCTGGGGCCTTGGTTGCATGGACCTCCCTGCCTCAAAAGGGGTGTCTTCCGGAATTGTTACCCCCTCTGCCCTTGGGGGTATCATCACCACATATGGCATGGAAAGGACTCTGAGATTTTTTGTGCTACATCTTCCCACTCCTCTGGTTCCTGGAAAAGGCACGTTGAGGGTTGGAAAAATATAGGCCTACAGCAGACAGGGTCTTACCATCCTGCTCACACCTGGCCAGAGTGTCCTTTACCTTGGAGCCAAACAGGGAAGATGCTTCGATGGGCGCATTCAAAAAGGAAGACTTGAAGGGGTCTGCGAGGTCACAAATGGGCATCCAGGCATGACGTCTCATAACTATGCCTCAACCCGCAACTCTAGCTGCTCCTTCGTTTGTGTGTGAAAGCAGCCTCATGGACAAATTGGAGATTAATTCAAGGGTTGAGAGCTGTGAGGCAATTTTGTCCCTCACCTTGTCAGACACCTGCCCTGTGAGTTTTCCAGAGTGTTTGGAAATTAAGTATCTTTGGAGCCTTGTAAAATGTGCCAAGTAGTTCAGGGACCATATGTCAAAGGTCGCTGATGCAAAAACTCACTTCCACAATCTGTCCATGGCCCAGGACTCTCTGTTGGGTGGGTGGACAGTAGGACTCTCCTCAGCTAGCTCCTTTTTAGTGACCGCCGCCACCACCATAGCATTGACTGTTAAGCCTCTGGACCAATGTGGGTGTTCCTCAGGTGGGGAAAGAATTTGTTGGATTTCCAAGGGATCACCTCAACAGAGTCAGGGTTCTTCCAGGTATGCTGCACCACGAACTGAACAAACACAGACTCCCCAGAAGTAGGATTGGTGAGCTTCCAGTCACCCCTCTGTTTCAGCATTTCAAGGATGTCTCTAAAGGAGAAATCATCAGGAGGTGACCGTGGGGACCCTTCACCATCATTGAAATCCATGTTCTCTGTAAGAGACTCCTCAGGCGAGTCTAGGTGCTTCATCTTGCACAATATCTTCTGCGGGGGCTCCTCAGTGGGGGCTTCTGAGGAGGACTCAGAAGAGTGTGCACCCTGTACAGAGGGTTCCTGTGGCTTTCCTGCCTGGAGTCCCGGGGAGGTGGTCTGTGGCAGCTGTAGCTCAGGGGGAGAAAACTGGGGTTCTGATGTCAGTGGAATGCTTCCAGAAGCAAGAGTTATCTCCATTGCATGGAAAGCAGGTCCACCCAAAGAGGAATGGGAGCCCAGAAATAAGAAGGACAACCTCGGAACCAGGGTCGCACTCCACTCCACCAAACCCATTCCTGAGGATGGCGCCTCAAGCAGGATCAGAGCCAACAAAGCTCCCAGTACCAAGAACAGAACCAAAGAAACACTCAGGACCGTGCCACCAACTGAAGAGCCTGCAGCCCAATCATGGGGTTGAAGAAGGACTGGTTCAGTAGGAACCAAGGACCAAAAGGACTGTCCCGGAGCCAAAGTGAGATCCACTACTGGCACTGAGATGGGGGGGGGTTCTGAAAGAGACATCGGAGCAGGAGGCTTTGGAACCGAGGTGGTCAAAAGAGGAGAATAGGATGGAGTCTGTGGAGAAACCAACCCAAATCCTGTAGGGGGATGGGTCCTGGAAGGCATGGGTATCCCCCTGGCTTCCAGCAGCTGATCCACAAGATGCACCACATCAAGTTCTGAAAGGCTCCTGTTGGATCTAGTAGATACTCCTGATGGAGATTCTGGTTGACCTAGGAATGGGCTATACACTTGGCTGAGCAACAGGTCTATGGACGGAGAGTATCGGGTCCATGGTGCGGGGTCTACTGGCACCGAAGTCTCAAGTTTGGAGACCGGGAGCAGTGGAGTCAAATCTATTGTAGTTGGAGCCATAAGAGAACTCGGTGCTGAAGGGGCACTCGGAGCCGATACGGGAGGTTGAGTCATCATTGCAGAGATAGGCATTGAAGGTGTGCACTGTGTCAAAGTGGCATCCGGTGCCGAAGTCATAGTAGGCAAGTTTATGGTCAGTGCCAGAGACATTATCAGTGCCAAAACCGGCGCCGATATAGTAACAGTCATAGTGCTTGGAGCAGATGAGGTCAGAGCTGACAAGGCAGATTTATGCTCCGAAGAAAGTTTTTGTACCTTAGGTTTGACAGACATGCCCTGGTCACCTGAGGGTGAAGAGGGAACTGAATGGGACCTTTCTTATCTTTCTTAGGAGGGGTTAAGACCTCCATCGCAGAAAGGGCCTCTGAAAAGTGTGATTTAAGTAGGCCCTTTAGAATCAACTTATTCTTGTGCTCATTCAGAGTGGGCTGGCTAAAACTTTGGCAAGTTACACAGAGAGGCTGCACCGAAAGATGGGGCACCCCCAAGCAATAAATACAGTCATCATGAGAGTCACTGTTTGGAAGTTTACCATTACACGAAGTACAGTGCTTGAAACCTGAAGTACCCTTCTTGTCAGACATCATGACAAGTTAACACAACAATCAAAGTCTTCAAATACGATCGTAAATTCTATTTACTCTATGTCTAAAACTAAATGAATACACACAGTATCTATCCCAAGAGCAAAAACACACAATTAGACAGAAAAGGAAGAAACACCAGCTATGGTATTCTAGGAATACCACAAGAGTAAAGAGAGAGGGCCTTACCACCAATGGTACTTAAGAGATTACCAAATAGGTAGAAGGAAAGAGACAAGTGGGTAAATCTAACTGTAAAAGTGAAGATCAATGAATATAAATCACTAACAATAAGAAAATAAACCAATTTTCTCACAAAATATCAAAAGGTTTCCACTTAGCTGAGAGCTCGGCTGAAACATGGCTTTACGGCTACGTGGCAAATGAGATCTGAGGTAACAGGGAGAAGGGCATTGTGGGTAGAAGCTTAGCTCGAGAGTTTTTGGGCTGGTGCAAGCTTGGTAGTAGGCTGACTCAGTTCCGAGGGCTCGGAACCAAACCCATCGGTGATGAATGGAGAGAAGATTAACAATATCAGATCTATTTTTATCTCTGGCTAGCATTGCAGCTTTCTTTCATATGTGGTATAAGTGTATATTTCTAAATGCATATTTTTCCCACAGTTTGCAAACTGATGAGCCTCCAAATTGCCTGTATAAGTGCATTTGTCATAGAAAATGAGTATTTATATCTGTCCTGCAAAGGGCTGAAGCCTATCCAGGATAATTTTCTTTACCTTGCACCCAGTGAGTGTTGGGACACACTCTGGATCCCTGCAGCATGGGATTTGATTAAGCAGGTAATCAGAGACTGAATGAAATTAATCAATGGTATCATTTAATAATGCTTTACAATATAAATAATTACTGCAACAATTCTGGATTCCATATAAACAGTGATTTTATGCTCATATTATACACTATTACATATCAGACATCTGATGCACTTGTTGACCTTTCATTTCATAACCTTCTAATCAACCTTTTACTGTAATCAAAAGGTGCCACTGCTTTCTAAGTGCTGATGTCCTGCACTGAGGCCTTTCAACAACAGATCAATTCAATGATATATGTGACTTTATCTTCAGTAGCCACAGAGCTACTGTCTTTAACATTATTAATTCTTGCTGTTCTTATAAAAATAGAGTTACTTTATCATTGGGTTTACCTAAAATGATGTCACAAGAGAACCATGTATGTTGTTGCTTTGAGTAAAGGGATTAAACTAGCTTTAATTAGCTTGACTTTTTTCAGGATGACTTAACTACCACCCCCACCAAAGTAGTATAAAAGTATGTTTCATTACACTACTAATATAACATACAATATTTCTCCTAAAGCATTTGTATGTTACTGTCAATAATGCCACCTTCTTCAAATTCCACTTCAAACATCTGTGTAGTCAACATTTAATAACCTTATAACTACCATAAATGAATTAGCATTGCCAAACTTCTTCTAGCATGCTTACTTTTGTCTACGGATGCCAATGAGTTAAGATGTTAACATGTAATCTAATCTTTATTAAGTTTATGATCTGTGTATTTTAGTTCTTTTCAGTTAGCTGCACTGTATATTAAACATTTATTTATTTATATTTGTTTACCAGGGTAGTAGACTGATCAATAATGACCAACTTCAGACTCATTCTGGGTGAAATGCAAAACATTTCATAAACAAAAAATACACAGATGTAAGCAATAACAGAGCAGGTCAATAACTGTGTATATACATTTTAGTGAACAAGCAAGGAACAATGCACAATCAAGCAGAGTATATTGTACAAAATGTACATTAGATTCTGAAGTGGATCAATCGTCAGTGAATCTTGAGAGAGGAGAAGAGACTTGGAAAATATATAGTTTAGGTGGTGTGTCCTGTGTTGAAGCAGGAGCATTTGACTTGGATGAAGAAGTACTTTTTGAGTTGCCTTCTGAATTTGGAATAAGTGTTGATTTTCATAATGTCAATGGGAAGAGTTTGCCAAAGAGTAGGTGCCTGAGAGAAGAAAGTATGTGTACTGCTATGGAGTTTGGTTCCAGGGGTAATGAGAGTTGGTGTTGCTTGTCAGTAGTGTCTCAGGTTTTATGTGGAGTTTCTTTTGTAAAGTCTAGCTGCAAGGGGAGTACAGGTGTGTAGCTGGAGTGGAGTTGAGATCCTAAATGTAAGTTAGATCTTTGATTTATGGGTAGCCATTTTGCTTTTTCTAGGGTGATACAGTGATGTTAACAGAGAGGTGAGTTTGCAGTGAATTAGCAGATGCTGTTAGAGATACTCTGGAGTGTGGCAATGTTTTCCTTGGAGGCAGAAGCAAAAATTCAGAGCCCATATTCAAGTTGAGAATGGAGAACTCCTTTTCTAATGGCTGCTCTGGCTGGTTGGGATAGAAAAGGGGAAATTTTTTGGCGCAGAAGAAGAGGGAATTTATTTTGACTCACTTTGTCTATGTGGAAAAACCATAATGATAAGTATTTAAAGATGGAGGTTGTCTCTATGGAGTGGAGTATGGTGATTGGTGAAGTTTCTGTGGAGTTCCAAAAAACATAGTTTTGCTCTTGTAGGACTTGAGAAGTAGTTTATGGTTTATGAGACTTTGGTGAAGCTCATATAAGTCTGACTAGATGTGGCTCTTAATATTGCTGTGAGAGTGACCTGATCAGTAAATGACCATGTCATCAGCATAAAGGATGAGTGGAAGATGTGGGAGAACATAAGGGTGTTTGTTAATGAACATGGAGAAGAGGAGGGGCCCAAGAATGCATCCTTGTAGTAAACATTTGGTAATACATGCAGATACTGATTTTAAGGATCCTATTTTAACTCTGAATTTCCTGTCAGTGAGGAAGTTTTTAAAATAGAGAGTGGCTTCTGGACTGATAACAATTTCAATTAGTTTGCTTTGTCGGCAGTTAGGGACCAAAGTGCTGTCATAGTACTTTCTCCAGGCCAGAATATATCTTGTTTGGAGGACAGCAGGTGGTACTGCTGGATACAGAGGGAGAGTTGGTTGAAGACTGTCTTTTCAAGCAGTTTTCTCAGAACTGGGAGGATGGACATTGGACGGATGAGAGAGGAATATTTTGGGGTGGTTTGCTTTTGGAGGGGTTTAATCAGTGTGGTTTTCCAAATCTGTAGCATGATGTTTTGTGTGGGACATAGATTATATATGTGGATGACAAGAAGACACAGATGCTGTCTGCAGATATATTTGAACCAAGGGTTTTATAGTGTCAGATCCAGGAGGGGTGTCAGTGGAAGTATTTTCAAGTAGAATAGAAACTTCCTTGGGGAGTAGGCATTTGAAGTGGAAGAGGAGGTGAATGGTGGCGGGGTGGGTGATGTGAAGTTTATTGATGTGAGATTGCTAAATTCATTAAGGAAGTCTTCTGGGGAATGTTTTGCTGTTTCATATCGAATGGTGTTTGTAGACAGAGTATCATGAAGAGGTTTTCTTTTTGTAAGTATGTTAACCTCTTTCCAAAGTGTTTGTGGAATGTAAAGGGGGTAATTTGTTTCTTTGTTTAGAGATTTCTTTGGATATTTTAAAATGCATTTTAAAAAGTGTATGTGTACATGTATTTAAGATTAAGTATTTTTTTCATGTATGAATGAGTGTCTTTAGCATGTGTGTACACTGGCTATTATTAAATATTATGTTTTTAACCTAGCACAGTATTTTGAGTCAGAAGAAGGGATACAGATGGAGTAGAAATTATGCATATTTTCGTACCCTGTCTACAGAGTTACAGTCCTTAATAAATGTGCTCAAGTCCATAAAAGACATAAAACAGAACCAAATGCAATAAAGTAAATAATATTATTTATACACTGTTATGAATGTTTCCAAAGCTTGTACAGATCTCTACTGGGCATTAGTTCATTAGAAGTATTTTAAAGGTCAACACAGTATGGCACTGTCAGCACCAGATATAAATCAGGTGTTAGTCTGAATATAAGAATTAATGTTGCTTTTGTTCTGCATGGACCAAATGCAGTAAAATGCAGTACTACTCCAGTAGTATTAGCTGAATGCCTACCAAGCCTTTACATAAGCAATAATGCCCAACAGAGTATGTGTTATTGTGTAAATAACACCTGCCCATGGGTGTTTGACAGAGGGCCTCTACACTCCTGTAAGTGTGCTATTTACACAATAACAAACACCCTGGAAGGGCTATCCATTACATTGTTTTGTATTTCTTTGCTTTAGTTTATATATAACTGTTGTTGGAGGAAGTATTTTACATCCAACATTTAAGTTTGGCAAGTATTTAATATCTACAAACACACACACGCATACACTGTCTCTATTTCTCTCTCTCACTCACACACACACACACACACACACACACACACACACACACACACACACACACACACACACACACACACACACACACACATTCAGAGGTGCTGTACCTTTAAAAACACACATGATTAAGCAAACAATAATGCACAACAGAGTGCGTGTTCTTGTGGAAATAATGCCCACCCAGGGGTGTTTTGAGGCCTGACTCTGCAGATAGAGGGCCTCTACACCTCTGGAAGGGCATTATTTTCACAATAACACACACCCTGGAGGGCATTATTGCACTTAGAGAATGGGCTGTGTATAAAATTGTTGGGCTTTACTTACTTATTTATTTTTTAATTACTATATTATTTTTTGTATATTTTGATGTAAAACAGTTCCTCTGCCTAATGTTTTGAACTAACTGTAGTGTATGTATATGATGTTGGAGGAAGCATTTTACATCCAAAATATAATATATATTTTTTTTAAAAATCCAGTTATAAACTTTAATTGTTTGGTTCCTTACTCCTAAAATGTTTGGTTTGTTGCCAGTCAGTGGGGATTGAAGTCACTAAACAATGACATCCATTTGAGTTTCAGACATTATTTCCTTCAGAAAATGCATGCTAACATAAATCCTCTCATTTAAGCATCTTTGTAATTTTATAACGGCAATAATTAAAATCTGTTCATATTTTAAAGCCTCCCCCCTTATTTTATGCTTTATCCAGACTTCTTCAGCTAAGAGGTCGAGAGGTACGCAAATCTCTTTACTGCTGCTGCCAGTGGTCGATCACTCTCTCACACTTGCACTTCAGAAAATACATGCTAACACAAATCGCATTATTCAAGATACTTTGTGGTTTTACAACAGCACTATTTAAAATCTGTTCCTGTTTTAAACCTTTGTTCACACTTTATTTTAGTCTTTATTCGGATATCATGAACTAAGAGGTCAAAAGGTATGCAAACCTGCTGTTGTTGCCACGGCTCAATCTCTTCCACTCTTCAGACTCTCTCTCACTCTCCCTCACACACACACACACACACACACACACACACACACACACACACACACACACACACATACAAAAACACTCCTGCTTTCATGCACACATTCATTGAAACATGCAGACAGAAACATAAACACGCACTCGCTTTTTTCTGTTTCATTTATTTTTTACACTCGCTACTCGCTAAACAGCAAAAGCGCTGATTAGTGAGTGTAAAATAATAGCTCAATCGATCTCTATCTCTCACTCACATACACACACACTTTCACACACAGACATAAACACATACACATACACTTTTTTATTTTAAATTTCTTTTCTTTTTTTTATATTACACTCTCTAAACAGCAAAAGTGCTGCTTAGCGAGCATAGGTAATGGCGGCTGTTAGAAGTCCAAGCTCCATGGAAGATTGATATGCTGTTATGAAGTGGTGGAGTCATTTTTCAGCAGCCATTATCTGTAGATTAATAGGTACATAGGTAGGTACTAGGCTATCGGCCCAAGGGCCTACATAAGCCTAGCCAACAAGGTTCCCTGGCTTACGCCACCCAAGAAAGTTATTTTCCTGTGCCACTGTCGAGCAGAGACACAGAAGTGATCCCTGGGGGACATTTCCTATTTCCCATCCACTCATCAAGATTTTTCTTGAAGAGTGCTAATGAAGAACTTTGCTTGACATAGAAGGGTCTGCTAGAGAACTTTCATTCTCCAATAAGCGTGTGATCTACAAGTCGCCCATTCTCTAAACATTGTCATGGTACATCAGTTGAATGAGAACTAATTCAGGAAAAAATGAAGTAATGAGGAAACAAAACCAATGCTGAAAAACAGGTATGTGAAGAGAAGAAACTGTTACAAGAGTAGAACTGTAAACAAACTACACATTTTAAGCATTGTTTGTATGAAATATTTATAATACATTTTACAAAACATAACACTTTACATTTAGTTAATTTGATAATGTGGTTAACTTCACTATGTTGATGAATTCCTTTTTTCTACTTTTTTTTTTTTAATTTTACAAAGTCTCATTTTTAAACAATGGTGCTAGTAAAACTGAAATCTTGGCTACACACCAGCACACCAAATCTGTTACTGCTTTTGGCAGAGCTCCATGTACTGTACTTAAGTATCCTTGCAAATGGTGGAGCTTTTGGTGTAATGAATATTTAACTTCTTATTGGCAGTGCTTGGGATATAGTAGTGTCCTTGGCAGCTGGTATTAGACTGAAGTTAAGAAAGATGTAATAACATTGCTGTGGTATTTTGTTTCTTTTCCTTTTCTTGTATATCATTGTGGCTTTCTGTAGCTCTTTCTCTTTATTTTTGTCTGCTGCAAAACAAGAGACATTAATTCTTATATTCAGACTAGAATTAATTCAGACTAACACATAATTTATATCTGGTGCTGACAGTGATGTACTGTGTTGACCTTTAAAATACTGTCATGTGATTAATAAGAAAAATATTTTACACAAAGCTATTTAACATTTTAACAAAATGCCTCCCATGGACTCAATTTGTCCAAATTTAGCACATTTTATATCTTCTTTTAAGTTAAATCTATAGCGTTAACTTCATTTGTTGCTGTGATCTATAGTTCAAAGGTTTAGTCCATAATGGTTTAGTACACAGTTATTATTTAATATTAGTGTTCACACTAACACAATCTACAACACATGTGCAATTATGTTTCTGTGGTCTTTGGTCATTAGGAATGATTTACAGAACATAAAAAAGAGAACTGAGCTATTTTGCTTCTTACCTTTAAACTAAATGTTGTAACATATAACTATTACTAATTTCAAATACTAGTGAGAGCAGTGGAGGAGACAGGAAAACCCAGACTGAACACATCTTGTACGTCAGACATTTATGTTAACTCATTAACACCTATGGTGTGTGGGATGCCCCACTTCTAGCAGCCTACATATCTTTCATTCCAGAGAATTTTCTGAAAAATAAACTTAAAAAGCATAAGGTAAACAAATGTAAATATTTTGTGTGCAATAAAAGCTATTAAAACTGTACAACTAACAATGTTATTGTCAAGAACTATTGTTTACATTGATAATAGTTGGTGCTTTCACAGTCTTTTCCATAAATACTCTAATATATTAGAATGCAGACAAGCCCCAAGTTATATTTGCAAACTTACACAAACAAATTTTCATATCTTGAAAACAGTGCAGCTGAGACATATATTATTAGAATTTTTTTGTTAAACTGACATAAGCTTTCCTATGATAACGATAAATTCCTTTTTTAAGTGCATGTTTATTAAAATATTTACAGAAATCTAAAAACGTATGCTTAATTGTGTAATTAGCGGAACAAATAACACTGGATTTCTCTCAAAATGAGCAACTTACAGTGCAAATGTCAAAAACACTTTTCTTCAACAAAATTTAAAGTTTCACTTAATGTCATACAACAATATGTAAGTTGCTCATTTATTGAAGTATTGAGTACATATGGAAATGTTGCTTATTTCCATAATTACTATCAAACAACTATCAATATTACCAGCATAGTGTGATATAAACTATCAGTGGCAGTGAATTTTCCTTCCTCCCCCATTGGTGTTGTACACCAATTACTGCAATAACATGTAGGGCTCTCAGTTATAAAAATATGAACATAAATATGAAAATATGAATAAGTGGCAAAGATTAATTTCACCACTGTAAGACAATCTTAGTGACATTTTGTTAATAACCCTTTGCTCTTTCTAATGCTGCCTATTATTAGCTAGTAAGTTACTTAGTTAAAGAAGCCAGACCCAAAAAAGTTTTGGACACCATAAGGCAGTATGGGTGTGAACTGGAAGTGTATGAAAAAAGTGTTTTAGGCTTGAGTGAGTTAAGGACAGCTGAAACAAGAAGTTATGTGAGAGCAGAGAGAAGCTCAGAGTCCTTGTACTCTGTTGTTTTACTTACTGAAGTACTGAGCTGATATACTCGTGAACACACTGTCATAATTTAAAAGCATTTGTTCATTGTTACCATTGCACATACTAATACAACACAAGGGTAAAACAGACACTGTGAATGGTGGACAAAACAGTAAAGAAGAAAAGGACAGGTACTTTATGGTGTTACTGTAGTGTAGAATGGTGGTACCAGGAGTTCTTTTATGCTGACCACTCCATGGTTAAGCATCTGACTTTATTCATGCTCTCTTAAACTTATGGAGCAGAGCTGGTAGAATCCATATTGATTAAAACCTACTTGCATATTCTGGGTCTACTTACTTGTGGATTTATCTGATGTTCCTTGATGTTACGGGTCTCTCCTGAAAATTTATATGAGGGCTTGATTACTCCTACCCTCAAAACAGCATATTTGAACCTCTATAATCTAGGAAATTATAGGTCCATCTCTAACCTTTTTTGGTAAAGTTGTTGAGAATGTGATAGCAGTCCAACAGAAATAATGGCTTATTTCATGGTACCCCCTCAATCCATTTAGTTTTGGCTTCAAGAAGCAGAAGAGAACTCAGGTAATCATTGGAGTCAATAATGACCTCTTAGTGCATGACAACAGTATTATTCTTCCTTATTAGGCCTCTGTGATCTATTAAACACATTTACCATAATGGATCATTGTATCTCATCAAAATGCCTGCATACCTGTTATGAATTACAAGATCTTTTCGGTGTGCTTGCATATATTTTGCAGCTCATGAGATTTTGCCAGCCCATCTTCATCTCTATTATTGGTCATGGGGCTTGCTAGAGTACCTTCATACCATGTTATGGATCATGAGATATTATTGGGGTACCATCATACCTGTTATGGATCATGGGATCATGCCTGGATAAGCATGCCCGATGTGGGTTATCTTCCACAATCCTTGATTAGTTTGTCTCTTAGCTGTCAGGATGCATGCAGAGTGTTGCTGCTGGGAATACTTTCTCCTTGCACTATACTCTGCATTGAGGGTCCCTGAATGCTCAATTCATGGTCCAGTGTTATTCTCAGCATATAGGTTCCACTGAATGTACTATGAAACACTGTATTTCCCTTACCTGAGATACAATAATATGTAAAGTATACAAAAGACAGGCTTAACAATTTGTTATGCTAAATATTGCACAACACTAGAAAACATAATTGTTGTAGGTGGGCTACACCCTTTGTATCTGAGCTGTCACTACTGTGGGAACTCTGCTCACACACTGGTCAAAGAAAAGGAGACTTTTTTAACAGAAACTGATTTTTCTCTTTTCTCTGAGTTGAATAACCTCATAGTAAACTGCAGAACCTGTCACTGAAAAAATAAACTTCAACATACTAAGAATTGATATCGTGTAGCAACAAGTTTAGATAATGCAATATCCTGAGATGCAGCAACAGATCACATGACACAATCATGCTCTGCTTCCAGTGTTTCTTGCCCTTCAAACATGGGTTTTAAGGTGTCACCTTTTTTTAAGATACTCACCTATACTTCGCTTTTCTTCAGAAATCGATGTCAGCTATTAACATCGTATGTTAGCCTAGATGAAGCCTTTAATAGAATGATGGATAGTTGTTTGTGGCAAAATCCATGCAGAAAGGATGTGTTGGCTATTTATGCAGACTACGAGCTGTCTGCAGTTCCTAGCTATTCCTCCATTATTATTTACAGAAGGGCTAGGCTGGCATTTCTATCCTAGGTGCAGAGTCAGAGTGTGATGGTATGATACTTAATGATCAGCTTACACTCAGAGAGTAAGTGGCAACTGTAGCTTCAGTCTTTCTAAGAAACATTACTCTGATAAAGCACCAGATGCCTTCAGTGAATGTATTTACATTCACTGAAGGCATCTACAAGTCGGCAGTCGATATAGTGTATGGCCCTCTGAGTACTGTATAACACTCTATCTACCTGGCTTTATCTGTACTGTTCAACACCTATTTGTTACCCAGATTACTGAAATGATTCTTCTTGTTTGTCCTTGTAAAACTGTCAATATACCTGGCTTATGTACTTGTGATCCCTACCTAGAACTGTAATTTTACCCAGTTAAGAGTCCTTATGCTACATTAACTATGTTATGGCTTATAATCTGTAAAATAGTATTATAGTACTGTTTACCCCTACCTAGATAAGTATTAAACCACTGTGTGCTTGTGCTGTTCCATTATTAGCTCTATATTCCTGTTCAAATGGCCTAAACACTAGCAGATAACATAAATTAACAGACTTATTTAGTTCTATACTTCCTAGGAAATGCTAATATGATTTTAAATTGCATTTACATACATTTCTAATCTGCATAGCACCAACTTTAGCTGCACACTTATTCATATACTGTTTTATTTTTTCTTTAATCACCTTGTGTCTTTTTTTCTTTTTTGTCTCTTACTCTATGAACCCAGCTCTCCATCCTGAGATTCCTGTACCTGAGTAGGAGTTTGTGCCCTGCTTGCTGACCACGAACCATAACCCAAATCAATTCCAGCTGCCTCATCCCTAACACCAGAAATAGGACCTAAATATCTCATTGAACCTCAATTCCTCAAGGTACCAGAAAGCATGTGTTCTGCTATAAGTTGTCTGTAACAGCTATATAGTTTAACCTAATACCTTGTGTTTTAGCACGCCTTCTTGCCTGGATAGCCAGCAGCCTTACCCCTCTTTACTTTCTAGTCTCCACATTTTACCTTCCTGTATTCCCCCTTAATTATCCCCAAGCTTGTCCCCACAGTCCTTGACCTGCTATTCTACTTTCAGGAGCTACTGCTGCAATATAGGGTTTGTCCTCTAGATAGTGCCCTCTCCTAGTTTTACCTTCCTTTATACTGCTCCTACCATCCTAGACCTTAGCTCACAAGCATTAATTTCATTTTTTGCTATACTGTAGTCCCACTCTACCCTTCCTAAGTCTCTGTTACACAATGTACTACTCCCTCCACTATTACAACTACATTTCTTTTTCTCTTTACTTATCTCCACCCATACTCACTGACAGCAGTCAGCATTCCACTGATTGTTCTCACTCAGCTTCTTACTTATCTTGCTCTGCCCGATCCGTTCGCCCTGCGGGCTCACTCTGCTTCCCTACCCTACCCCCAATTCCCTCCCACGCCCAGAGGTCCTAAACGTATACTTCCTAAACCACACCCCTATCCCAACCATCCAATCCAATACTTCTACCAACTTATTTATTTTAACCATACCCCACCTATTTCATATTTCCCTCCCCCAACATCCTGTACTTCCTCCCAAACCTCTTAAGGCTATTTCGCTACCTATCACCACTCCCACACTAACAACTTTATAAAATCCTTACTTTCCTTTGTCTTTCTTACCCTGTTTCCTGCTATAACTACATAAGAAACTCTTTAAAACATGTCTTCAACAACTAAACCTATCCTAACCAAATTTTTGATACTATTTACTCTCATATCTATTCTCACCTCCGCCTATCTCTTCACCTCCATTAATAAAGTTAATCATAACTACTTCAACTACTCTCCTAAACAAACAGCTAGTGATAACTACACCTTTACCCATTTTCAAATAAACACCACATCCAAACCCTGCTACCTGCTAGCCAAGTATCATCGACTTACTCATATTAAATTCAATAACACAACTCTAAAAAAACTAAAATACCTAACCAGCTTCCTCAACTACCCATTTTCTGCCCTAAAACCTCCCACCTTAAAAGATGGTGACATCCACCCCAACCTAGGCCCTACAAGCATCCCAACTTTTACAACTCCTTCTACCACTTCCCCACCATAACTACCCAAACCTGTCTCTCAAATTCTTTACTTTTAGGTCATCTTAATATCCGCAGTATAAACAATAAAATTGCACATCTCCATGCCCTCCTTGATACTCACTCCTTTCATATCCTCTGCCTCACAGAAACCTGGTTAAAACCAGTAACTAAAGATAATGAAATAATCCCCCCAGGTTACAACATATTAAGACTCGACCGTACTAAACGCAGGGGTGAGGGAGTAGCTCTACTGTATAAATCCACTGTACAGATCTCCTCCTTATCTTACAACCCACCTCAGGATAGAAAGGCTGAAGTTTTGATCTCCCGACTTCAACTAAATGCTTCCAAAGCCCTATATATTATCTGCATCTACCTACCCCCTGGTAATAATATATCTATAATAGAAGACATTCTAAGCTGGGTATCAACTTCTTACCCACAAGAAACCATTATACTTGGTGATTTTAATACTGACTGGAAATGTGTAAACACAGAGAATCTTTCATCACATAATAATCTTCATGGCTTTAGTCACACTATTACCACCACCACTAGACTTAACAAACCCAACAACAAAGAGAGTATTCTAGACTGGATACTCATTAATAAACATCAACAAGTTTACAAAGCAGGAACTCTACCAGATGACTTAAGTGATCATATGTTAACTTACATTATAAGACAAAAGAATGATATCCCTAACACCCCTACTTTTGAGATCTCTCGAAGCAACAAACATTTTAACCCTGCATTATTCCAAAATAAACTTAGTGCCTGTAACTGGTATCCACTAAAAACTCTCCCTCTTGAGCAGGCAGTCAAATATTTCAACTCTAAATTCTTAACTATCATTGACAAGCATGCTCCTAAACATTCTATCAGAATGAAGTTCAAACCTGCCCCCTGGCTTTCAAAAGAAACTAGACAACTTATATTGCTTAGGAATAAATCATGGGCCAAGTGGAGAGCATCCAAAAATATCTCAGAGCAACAAACATTCAGACAGCTAAGGAATGCTACTAAAAAAGCTATAATGACTGACAAAAAAATCTACTATTGTAAACTACAGCAATCTCACCATAACAATCCACAAAAATTCTGGTCTAGCATTAATAGACTCCTTCACCCAGGGCACTCCAGTACACCACCCCCTCTAAGGGCTGATAACAATACCTCCCTTCAAACTGCCAATGCCTTCAATACCTTCTTTACTGACACCATAAAATCTCTAGCCTGCCAACTGTCCACAAACAACTCTAATCTCCAAACCTCTTTACTTAATACTCTCCCAACATTCCAAATACAACTCATCGCTACCTCGTACATCCAAAAACGTATACATAAACTTAAGCCATGTACTCCCTCTGCAGACCAAATACCATCTGAATACCTGCAAAAAGCAGCCAAAGCAGTGGCTTATCCTATACCCATCCTTATAAACAGAACCATAAATGAAGGAACCATCCCAGATATCTGGAAAATCTCCCATATTATCCCTCTACATAAAGGTGGAAACTCTAATGAGTATTCCAACTATAGGCCAATAGCACTCTTATCACCCTTAGCAAAAGTTATGGAAACATGTATTCACCATCAACTTATTAACCACCTAGCCCAACATAATATACTAGTTAAGTGTCAGCATGGCTTCAGGACATTTCATAGTACCACCACAGCCCTCCTATCTTTCACCGACTCTATCAATAAAAAACATAACAACAACATCCTCTCATCTGCACTTTTTATTGATCTGTCAAAAGCCTTTGACATGGTCAACCACCCACTACTCCTAAAAACTCTTGAATCCCTTGCTCTTGATACCAAGGCTGTTTACTGGTTTAAGTCCTACCTTAACAATAGGCAACAAGCAGTCCTTTGGGAGAATAAACTATCTTCCCACCTGCCAGTATCCCTTGGAGTACCTCAGGGCTCCATTCTCGGTCCACTTCTATTCTCAGTATTCATCAACGACCTTTACTTAGCAATCCCTCAAGCTACTTGCATACAATATGCAGATGATTCCATGCTCATGTTCTGCCAACTCCACATCTGAACTACAATCCCAAACTCAGACAGTATTCAACTCAGTCGAGGCATGGTTCCTAAAATGCTGCCTCCTCTTGAATGCAAAAAAAAACAAGCTCTTACTCTTTACACCTAACAGTAAGCCCCCCCCCAATCAATTTCTCTATCAAATCAAATAATGGCACCATTATAACCCCAGACACTACCACCAAACTATTAGGAGTCTTAATTGACAATAACCTTACATTTGACAATCATATAAATAACACTATAAAATCCGTAAATAGAAAATTGGGCTCCCTATATAGAATAGAACCCTTCTTAACACCAACAGCCAGAACTACTATTGCCCACTCTCATTTCATCTCCACTCTCTTTATGCTTCCCCCATATATACTAACCTAAAGAAAAATAATCTCACTAAACTAACTAACTCCTATAATAATATTGCCAGGTTTGCCACTGGGAACCCATTTAGAACTCACCACTGTCTGAACTTAAAGCAGCTTGACTGGCTTGAACTAAAAAACATTCTGATACTCTCCCAGCTTACCATTGTTCATAGGATATTTTACCAACCTAAGAACACACTGATACTCTCTAACCTTATTACCCCCTATGTAAACCTCAATTCCTTATGCTCTTCCACTAAACTACTGGCTAGTATTACCAAGTCTAATAACTTGGCAGGTGACTCCTTGTTTTCTAATACCACTGGAAAATATTGGAACATGTTGCCATCAGATCTAACTGCACTTCCCTCCTTCCCACTCTTTAAGCAAAGGCTGAAGCAACATCTTAAAACACACTGGTTATGCCCTTGCTGTTACCCTGACTAATTGTCTGCATTCTCTTTTGCCATCTTTCTCTATCCTCCCTCCCCTCTACTTTTTAAACACTACTTACCCCTGAGTAGCGGAAACTATTTTAAACTATTTCCTGAAAATAGCAGATGAAATAACTGTGAACATATTGTAAACAACCTCACATACCTTACTGTAGGAGTATCTTATTCCTTTCAAAGTTTCTGTATTTCTTAATAAGCTTATTTCACTGTAGCTAAGGCTCTCTAATTATTTTAACTAATGTATTTCTTTATATTTGTGTAAATATTTCTCTTTGAATATGGTATCTTCTTAGATAGTATGACTTTCGAAGTACTGTTCTCTCATGTATTGTTTGTCTTACATTTTCATTTTTTTCTCTTATAATTGTACATTATAAACATTTAAATGTTACTGTGGAGCTTTTCTCCCCGGGTCTCTGCTGAAAATGGAAATATATCCAGTTGGACTAGCCCGGTTAACAAATGTAAAATAAATAAAAATTTACAGCCATTCATACTTTGGTCTCTTCACACCTGTACTACTGTAACTCTTCACACCTGTACTACTGTAACACCCATCACTTGAAGCTGGATAGTGAAGGGCTGACGGCCTCCCAATAGATCAAGAGTCTTCTTCTTCTTTCGGCTGCTCCCATTATGGGTCACCACAGCAGATCAACTGTTTCCATTTCTTCCTGTCCTCTGCATCTTGCTCTGTCACACTAACCGCCTGCATGTCCTCTCTCACCACATCCATAAACCTTATCTTAGGCCTTCCTCTTTTCCTGTTACCTGGCAGCTTAATCCTTAGCATCTTTTTCCCAATATACTCTGCATCCCTCCTCAGCACATGTCCAAACCAATGTAATCTTGCCTCTCTGGCTTTGTCTCCAAACCTTCCAACCTGGGCTGACCCTCTAATATACTTATTCCTAATCCTGTCCATCCTCGTCACACCCAGTGCAAATCTTAACATCTTCAACTCTGCCACATCAAGCTCTGACTCCTGCCTTTTTGTCAGTGCCACTGTCTCCAACCCATATAACATAGCTGGTCTCACTACCCTCTTGTAGACCTTCCCTTTCACTCTTACTGGTACTCTCTGTCACAAATCACTCCTGACACTCTTCTCCACCCACTCCATCCTGCCTGTACTCTCTTCTTCACCTCTCTTCCGCACTCACCATTACTCTGAACTGTTGATCCCAAGTACTTAAACTCATTCACCTTCACCACCTCTACTCCCTGCATCCTCACCATTCCTCTGTCCTCCCTCTCATTCACACACATATATTCTGTCTTAGTCCTGCTGACCTTCATTCCTCTTCTCTATAGAGCACATCTCCACCTCTCCAGGGTCTCCTCCACCTGTTCCCTACTCTCACTACAGATCACAATGTCATCTGCAAACATCATAGTCCACGGGGACTCCTGTCTGATCTCGTCTATCAACCTGTCCATCACCATTGCAAAAAAGAAAGGGCTCAGAGCTGATCCTTGATGTAATCCCACCTCCACCTTAAACGCATCCGTCACTCCCACCGCAGACCTTACCACTGTCACACTACCCTCGTACATATCCTGTACCACTCTTACATACTTTTCTGACACTCTCGACTTCCTCATACAATACCACAACTCCTCTCTAGGCACCCTGTCATATGCTTTCTCTAAATCCACAAAGACACAATGTAACTCCTTCTGACCTTCTCTGTACTTCTCCATCAACACTCTCAGAGCAAACATCGCATCTGTAGTGCTCTTTCCTAGCATGAAACCATACTGCTGATCACTAATCATCACCTCCCTTCTTAACTTAGCTTCCACTACTCTTTCCCCATAACTTTATGCTGTGACTGATCAGTTTAATCCAAGAGTGATCCAGAAAATTCATTAATAAAAGTAAATTGCTATTCCTATGTGATACTTACAGCATCATGATCTTAGTCAAAATGTCTGCCTCTCAGTGCCATGGTACTAGATTCTTTCCTGATCTTCAGTCACTGTGTAGAATTTGCACACGCTTCCCAAGTCTGTGTGGGTTTTATTCTGGTTCTCCACTTTCCCATTATTTAGCAAAATCTGCTGACTGATTGACTAGACTGTCTTATCCATATATATTGCAGTTATCATTGTCCTATGGCCCCCATATATCATCATCTCCTTTCGGCTTATTCCAGTTAGGGGTCGCCACAGTGGAACAAAGGTGGCCCCCATATAACAAATGCATAAAGTAAAGTTAAATTAAAAGAATACTTTTATTTATTTATTTATTGTATGTGCAGTTTGTTTGCCAGGGTGGTCCTTTGAGCTACTAGTAGCCCGTTTTCAATGGAGTCCTGGGGAGAAAAGCTCCAGTAAAATGAACAAACAAATGCAAGTTACTTAGAAAGCAAGTTATAACAATAATACAATAATACAGGTAATTAATGGCATTAGTTAAATTCAAAAGCAGGAAATCATTAAAAAAGAAAATAAAAGTGTTCTACAATCACATTTATATACAAAATCTGTTGATTGTAACAGATGCTTATAAAGGTGTTATACATTCATATTTATATACAAAATCTGATTCCAACAGATGCTTATCAGAGTTAAAAAATCATAGGGGGAAGTTTGCAGATATGCTGGATCATGGGGGGTAACTTTTTCTCTGCAATCTGTTTTACCTGACTCTGGCCACTAGGTATGAATATAAACTCCTTGTTTTTACTATCCTTGGTGTATATATAGTTTGAGTCTCTCCTTCAGAGAGTGGCATGTTGCTTGTCAACCATCTAAATCTTCTCAATGTTAAGTTGTCAATCTCGCCTTCATTCTTGCTTGATGGGTTCGGAGCCGATCCCTCGGCTCCGACTCGGCACTTGCTAAGCTCGAGAGTCACTTTACCAGCTCGAGGCAGCCCCATCATATCCCATGCAAGACGGGCGGTACCCCAGATCTGCTTTGCCGCAGCAACATAGGTCTCCCTTCCTTTTACCAGCTCCTGGTAAGTTCAATTTATTGATATTTAAGCCCTTTTTTTAAAAAAAAAATTGTTAGGTTATAAGTTAATTTTTAGATTTTTAGATTTCTGACAACTGTTAACCTTTTTTTTAAAACTTTTTTACCTATCCCATCCCCCCCTTCCCCATCCCTTGTGTGTTAGTTTTGTGTGTGTTTTTTTTTTTTTTTCTTATTCTTTTTTTTTTTTTGTGTGTGTGTGTTTTTTTGCCATGTCAAAGGAGAGGGTTCAGGTCAGGGTTTTAGGAGAGGAGTCAGTTGTTAAGAGTTGTCTCTGGTGCTGTCAGAAAGATGCCTGTATTGCCTGGGTCCTGTCCTGCTTACCCCCTGAGACCTCTGGCTGTTTTGTCATCCATTCAGCCAGAGAGTCCTTCAGAGACGAAGGAGTGCAGGAAAACATAACAAGCTATGGCTTCCGGGCCCGGGCCCGCTTGCTCTCACGCTCTCGTCGGCTCCAGCCCAGGCTTCGGGCCTCTGTGTCTGCCCAGGCTACCAGGCCGAAGTCGAGATCGGGCTCGCTGCCCCGCGTCTGGCTTAATCAGCTCTCGGCTGGAGCCGATTCACCCGATTCTGCTGTATTGCGGCACGGCGGGCTATGACCGGGCGATTCCTGCATCGCATGTGGTATTAGGTCCATCGGTCTTCGACCCCGCTACCCACTAGGTTGGGGGCTCCGGCTCCGATTGGCTCCGACACGTTACTTTTCAGGCTGTGTATGGCTCCGGCTGGAGGGCGAGTATCGAACTTCCTGGCGGCTCCCAATGAAAGGTCGAGGTCGAGGTTAATGCTCGGTTCTGATTTTCGTTCCTCATTCCACCTCTTTTCTCGCTTCGCTCTCCGAGCCGATCTTCAAGGTCATCCAGACTGTCAGATCATGACCTAGAGAGAGAGGAGAGATCTTCAAAGATCACTAGACTCACAGATCAGTACCTGACCTCAGTGGAGTGTAGATTGAACAAGTGTCGAGTACTGGGTACACCTCAAATAGTCCGTCTCAACAGATGACTCTTGGTCCACCCGGTTGAGTTGGGTTACAGTTCCTACCCCAGGCTCTGGTCCAGGCTTTGCTACGGATGCTTCTTCTTTTCCTTTACTGCTTGCCTGGGATACTCCTCTTCCCTTCTCAGCCTCGGGTGGTGTCTCCTATCTCCTCCTTCCTCCTTCCGGCCTGGGAGGCTGGACCCCTCTCTCTCGGCTCTCTTGCTCCTTGGGTTGCCTGGTGAGCTCGGCCTCAGCATCTGCCTCGCCTCTTGCTGGTGAGCTGGAAACCTGCATCTGCCTCGGAACGGACCAGCTGACCTGCCTGAGGGGGGAGTTGGCCTAGCAGATGGGTGTGTTCTCTCGGACCTGCCTGGGAGCAGTCATTGAGGTGATGCCTCCCCTCTGGCCACACCACTCAGTCTCCCAGTCTGTACCGTAGCTCCCTCCCTCCTTCCTACCCTTTTGACATTCTGCCGGAACTCTCGCAGGATCCTCCTCTTGTAAGGGGAACTCAGATCCCCCCATTGGGAATTTCCCTCTTCCGAGGATTCTCCCCAAGTCTGTCACCCCCTGATCTCTGAAATGGTCTGTGGAAGACAAGCTAGAACTCCCCAAGAAGTCTAAACCACCTCAGACATCCTAGAACTCCTAACACTCC
>NC_056733.1:1160966653-1161027379 GCF_019279795.1 Protopterus annectens
CACTTTCATATATGTGTAGTTACAGAGACGTGGTTTCAGAGCAATGAAAGCATTCCCTCTATTTCTGGTTATAATGCTTATCATGTCTTCAGTCCCACTGGCAATTGTGTGTGTGTGTGTGTGTGTGTGTGTGTGTGTGTGTGTGGGGGTATCAGTATTTGTCAAGGATATCATCACACGATATTCCTTGGAACACTATGTTAGAACTCCCAGAAGTCCAAATCACTGTAAAAAAAGACTAATTACCATTTCATAACTAGCTGTAGAAAACCTTGTATGTCCTCTTCTGGACATGATAGCTTTCTTAACACATTAGCAGAAATTCCCATTAATCTGAAGACCATACTACTTGGAGACTTCAATTATTCATCAAAAACTGTCTGACTTACAGTGGCAATGGTCAGTATGTCCAGTGCTTCCTTGTCATTATATATGCACAGCCAAAAATAAAAAATAAAGAGAATCCAAGCAAAACCACCAGATGAAAGATCCAACACTGTTTTATTAGTCTCTCTAGCACCTCGGCTCACGCCTTCAAGGAGAATGACTACAAAGAACATTTCATGAATATTTATATCATCTTAAAACAATCAATTAAACAATCAATTAAACAATCAAACAATTAATCAAGAAATCATTAATTCATAAAAGAACTCTCCAATTACATTCCACATTTATACCACTAGGTGTCATCGTACCATATTTCAATATAAAAACAGTCTCTTTATATAAAAGTTTTTGCTTAATCAAATCACTATTATTATCCACTATAATATGTTCTAAAACTGTTGCTAACAAACCATCTGGTTGACTATTATGATAGTCTTTAAAGTGCATAGCTAAGGGACTTTCCACTTTCTTATTCTTTATATCCCTTATGTGTTCCTGAAGTCTAACTTTGAATGTTCTTTTACTTTCTCCTATGTAAAATAATCCGCAGGGACATTTTAATGCATATACCACTACTTCTGTATTACAAGAAAACTTGCCACAAGGTTTGAAATTTCTACCATTTATATGTTCAAACGTTTTACTTATATATTGGCAAGAAATGCACTTGCCACACTGATATGTACCCATTAACCCTATCTCTAATTTTAAACTAACATCAGGTCTAGAATATCTAGCATGTACCAGCATATCTTTGAGGTTTCTACCTCTCTTGTAGGAAAATGTAACATTTCGTGGAATTATTTCTAATAAATCTTTATATCTATATTATATATTTTATTTAGATATAAAGATTTATTAGAAATAAAAAGTTGTTTACTTATACAAATGTACCATGTGATACAGTGAAATACAAGATTTATAGGAAACGACAAGAGGATGTCAGCAGTTAGAACATAATTAAATTAGAAGCAGAGAATAGATAGGAAATAGAGGAAAGACAGTTAGTCAGGGTTAGTACAAGGGCATAACCAATGAGTACTGAGATATAGTTTTAGTTTCTGTTTAAAAAGTGTTATAGAGGTCAGGGATAGGAAGTCAGAGGGAAGTATGTTCCAGTGTTTGCCTACAGAGTTAGAGAGCAAAGAATCTCCAGCTGAGTTGTTGGATCTGCTAGTAGTAATAAGTAGCTTGTTAGAAGAGCGTAAATTCTTAAGATTGTTGTAGGGGGTAATGAGAGTAGTCAGTATAGGTGTATAGGTGGGGTAATACAGGCTCTTATGGGTAATCACAAGCTGGTGAATTAGTATCTGGTTTTGGAACTCTAGCCATCCTAATTGTTTTAGGTTGTTAGAATGATGTGTTCTAAAAGGAGAACCAGTGGCAAATCTAGCAATACTATGATAGGAGGTAGCAAGTCTGTTGAGGTTGTTTTTTGAGAGATTGGTGTATATGGGTGAAGCATAGAGTAGGGTAGAGATTAAATGAGTTCTAGCTATAGTGGTTTTGGCTGAAGGAGTAAGAAAGGATTTGATTCTATAAAGGGATCCCAGTTTCATATTTACTGTTTTTATAGTGATGTTAATATGAGTATTAAAGTTTAGGTTATTATCTATGGTTATTCCAAGAAGTTTAGTGGTTGGATCAGGAGATATAAGAGTCCCGTTCTTGGATATAAGAGTGAAGTGAAGAGTGGTTGACCTGCGAGTAGGAGTAAAAAGTAGAAGTTTCATTTATTTTTGGGTTAAGTAGTAGGCATCGGTTTAAAAACCATTGCTCAACTGTATTGAATGCGTTTTGTGTAAGGGTCTGTAGTTCGGAAGGAGTATTAGCTGAGCAAATAATGGTGGAGTCACCATTCAGACATCCATTATCTCAGACTTCATTAATCTGGACACTGAAAATCTTTTAACCTTGAACCCTCATCAATTCAGCTTTGCCAAAGGAATATCCCTCATTAATTTCTTTCAAAAAGTAACCAAAGAGTGGATAGTGGTTATGTACTGTGTACACCATGTTTAGACCTGGTAAAGGCCTTTGACACCATTCCCCATGCAGGCACTGTTGATAGACTTGTAAATATGAATATAAATCCTTATATTTTGAGATGGATAGATAACTGGTTGTCTGACAGAGCTCATGTGGTTAGAGTCACAGGTGCCACTTCTGAAACCAAAAACATTACCAGTGGTGTACCTCAGGACTCTGTTTTAGGCCCTCTCCTATTTGGTAAAACATTACCAGTGGTGTACCACAAGGTTCTGTTTTGAGCCCTCTCCTATTTGGTATGTATTTCTCAGACCTTCAGCCAGCACTTCTGGCCTATTAACTAAGTTTGCAGATAAATGGAAATTGGGTATTGTTATCTGATCTTCAACTGACTCACAATTTCCCCATGTGTTAGACCATGTTAACAACTGGTACAAGGACAATTGTGTTAAATTAAATGTAAAACATAAGTAGCATAGTTTCACTTACCATATAGGTGATGCAACCTTCCAGTTAGACAGTGTTTTAAGGGATTTGGGCACTCTTGATTATAATTCCTTATCATTTGATCATCACACTTTCACAGTACTTCAAACAGCTTTTTATCTGGTTCATCAAGCTTTCAAAACCATCCTCCACTAGATCCAATGAAGTCTTAATTCCCCTTAACCCATATCTTATCGGCCCTATTATTGAACATAATGCACCTTTTGTCATCTTTTTGTCTAAAGATGTCAAATAACTTGAGAGACCTCAGAGATTCATAACTGAAGATGTCAGTGGCTTCATAAATCTTCATAGATTCATAGGTTCATATGTAGGTATTAGGCTATATAAGCATAGCCAAATGGTAGCTTGGCTTTCGCCACCCAAGAAAATGATTTTCCTGTGCCCCTGTCAAGCAGAGCCACAGAAGTGATCCCCGGGGTGAATTTCCTATCTCCCATCTAATCATCAAGATTTGTCTTGAAGAGTGCTAATGAGGAGCTTTGTTTGATATAGATAGGTAGTTTGTTCCAGAGTATGGGAAGTCTCTAGGACAGGAATCTATCCCTCCAGCATGTTCTGTTTATTGTGGTGACAAGGTTTAGGTCCCTAGAGCATGTAGCTCGGAGGGATTGGGATTTTTTTAAGTGGAGCATGTCCAACAGCTCTGGGTTTGACATAGCTTTGTATGTTAGGCAGAGATCGCCTCTGAGTAAGAGATATGCGACAGAGTAAAAGCTGGAGTTTTTTCAGACAGTCTGTGTAGGGCATCTGTTTGACGTCAGTAATCCTCTTTGTGAGGTATTTCTGCGGCCTTTCCAGTTGTTGTAGATGTCTTGTGAGGTACATACCAAAAGGGGCATTGTACTCTATAATGGGTCTAATGAGTGATGAATAGAGGGGAACAATGACTTCTTTTTTCCTGGATGAGAAACCTTTTGTGATGAGGTGTGCCATGTAGAAGGATTTCCTGACTACTGTGGCGATGTGATTATCAAAGGAGAGAGTACTGTCCACCTGTGTCCCAAGGTCTCTTTTCACACTTTTGGTGTTAAGTAGACTACCGCCTGTGTGCTAGTTCATGGGTACTGTGTTTTTACCAAAGGGGATGACGATGCACTTTTGGCATTGAGATTGAGACCATGGCTTTGACACCAGGCATCTGTCTCAGTGAGGCCCTTTTGTAGGATGTCCACATCATTAGGAATTTTGATTATGGCTCCTAGTTTGCAGTCATCTGTGAACTTTGTTAGCCAAAGATCTTCTGTGTTAGCTTGTACTTCAGAGAAGTAGATAACAAACAGGAGAAGACCTAAGAATGAACCCTGTGGTACTCCACTTGTCACTGGTCTGAAGTTGAATTTAGAGTATGCTACTTTCACAGTGTGGGTTCTGTCAGTGAGCCAGTTGGCAACCCATCTTGTAACATAGGGATTTATACCTAGTTTAGTGAGTTTATCTATAATTCCAGAGTGGGGATGGTGTTGAAAGCCTTGGCGAGATCTAGATAGGCTGTGTGGACCACCTTACCCTCATCTACGGCTTTGGTGACCACTTCAAAGAAGTCTATCAGGTTTAGGAGACATGAGCTGCCTTTTACAAACTCAAACTGGGTAGGGTCCAGAGTTTGAAGATTACCAATGTCATTGTTTATAAGTTCCATGATGATACATTCCATAGACTTGCAGACCAGGCTCATCAGGCTAATGGGGCGGTGGTTCCCGGGGTCCATGGTGGCTCCCCCTTTGTGGAGTAGGATAACTGTTGCTGTGTGCCATTCAGTAGGCACAAAGCCTGAGGTGAGGCTATGATTGAACATGGTACTTAGGTGGGGTGCCAGTTCGCTCTGTAGTTCGTGTAGAACGCAGCCTGGGATGTTGTCAGGTCCCATGGATGCTGTGTTCTTGGCTTTGGAGAGTGTGTTTTTTACCTGTGCAGCTGTGATTATAGGAACGTTGCATTTTTCCGGTATAGAGATGGGACCTTTATGGGGTGAGATAGGGGTAAAGTTAGCACTGAACCTATCTGCTAAGATGTTGGCAATATCAGTTGGTTGTGTATATTTAGTGTCACTGTGCTGTAACTCAGAGCAGATCTGAATGTTGCCATTGAGATTCTTGACATAGCTATAGAATGCTTTGTGGTTGTCTTTAGAATCAGTGGCAATTTTGTTTTTGTAACTAACTTTGGAGGATTTTATGAGGCATCTCAGCTTCTTACTGAGGCTGGCCACGGAGTTCCTCCAATCATGGGATTTTACTTTTTTTTGCAACAGTTTCTTTCTTCTGTTGTAGAGTTTGCTTATGGCAGGGAACCACCAGATTGGCATCCTTTTTTTGGAGGATAGCATCTTGGTTCTGTTAGGGACTGCATGATCCATGCACTCGTGCAAGTGCTTATAAAGTGCATTTGTATAGGATTCAGCAGTCATACCTCTATTGTCCGTCAGCATGGGTGTCATGAAGTTTGCCACTTCTGTCTTAAGAAGCGTGAAGTCGGCTTTGGAGAATTTTTTTATGGTGGTTTCCCTAATGGGGGGTGGGGGTGGGATGTGGATGTCTAGGGTGATTAGCTTGTGGTCAGATCTGACCAACGAGGAATTGACCTCTGGTGTGGAACACCGGTTGCCCATGTTGGTAATGTCCAGGTCTAGGATATTGCTGATTCTGGTGGGGATGTGGATAAGTTGATCCAAGGCATTGGAATTTATGAATTCTAGAAAACGTTGAGCACAAGAATTGGTACATGAGTAGTATTCCCAGTTAATGGTGGGGTACTTGAAATCACCCATTATTAGGGTGTTAGGTTGTACCCTAATATTTTCCAGTGTATCAAGAAATGAGGAGTGGGAATCCTGGGGCATGGTGGGGGATCTGTAGCAAGCTACAATTTGGATTGCGGTCCTGCCCAGAGTTAGTTGCACTTGGATAATCACGGATGTATTATGCTGAGTAACTAGCCTGGAGGTGTGGATATCCTTAATGAATATAAACACGCCTCCGCCTTTAGTGTTTTGGTCCAGGTTAGGTGGCCAAAAGGTGTGGTATGAATTATAGCCTGGTAATGCAGGGGTGCCCTCTTTAGCTTTGAACCAGGTCTCTGTCACTGCACAGATGTTAATGTTCTCCATTTTAAGGAGTGCCTTAAGTGAGTGCATTTTGTGGTTTAGACTTCTAGCATTAAGTAGCATTACCCTCAGATTTTGCTTGCTTGTACCAGTTACGGTGATGAATCTGTCATTTGAACCTTGCCTAAAAAAGGCACTATAGGGGTGGCAAGACCCATAGCCAGTATCCTGAATCCCAAGGGTGACAGGTGCAGACCATCTCTGGCAAAGCATCTTGGTTTGTCGATCATGTCATCCCAGGCAGAGAGATACTGGATCCCCTTAGAATGACACCAGAAGCTTAGTCAATTGTTTAAGTTAGTCCTTTTGTCCTTGTACTGTGGTATCATTCTGAGTGATGGCAGGATGCTACTCAGGGCTAGGGTCATACCTGCCTGGGCTACAAGATTGGACAGCTCCTCTATGTCTCTTTTCATGTAGTCCAGGGAGGTACATCTCAGGTTATTCACACCAACATGGACAATGGCAGAGTCATATTTTTACTTGTTGTGGAGTGACCTGAGTGCGTGCATTATGTGGCGGATCCTGGCACCTGACAGGCAGCTGACAGTAATGTTCTCCTTGTTTAGCCTGGCGAGTGGAACATCAGTGTGCCTGACTATAGAGTCACCTATGACTAGAGTGTTGGGTACGTTGTTATGCCTTATGGGCTGTGGGTTATGTGTCATTTGGGTTGTGTTGGGGGGGTGGAGGTTGCTTGCGTTTCTGCTTTGTAGGTCCCTGTTGCTTGGGTAGATTATTGAGAGCCTCCACGAATGTAGGTGTGTGTTTTGTGTTTCTATGTGTGTATTTTGGTGGTGTAGGTTTTGAGGGACTATGTGATGAGTGTAGTGTGGTGCAAGTGTTTACCTTCTCTTCTTGACTGTCTAGTCCAGTCTTGGGTGAAGAGAGCTTTGCTTCCAGTTTGGCTATATAAGTGCATCTCTCACAGGTTGTAGTGTTGAGTGGTAGGAGGAGAGGGTTGTCTGTGTACAAGGCAATTGCTGCAGTGCCCCAAGATGCCCTGATTCATCAGGTAGACAGGAGAAAACACTGGGAGCTGACCCTTAGACATGCCTGGATAGGTGCTTATTTATTAAGTACTAAAAACTGTTTTCCTCTAGACAAGTGAGGACAGTTGAGTGCTGTAGTAATCTGTAGCTTATTTAGTGCTTACAATGAGTTCTAAACAAGTGCTGAGCTCAAAGAAACAGATTTGAGTGCTGAAACTAGAAAACTGGCTAGTTCTAAGAAACAAAATTAAGCTAGAAGGCTTCCCTCCAACACATAAAGGCTTGAGGGCTCAGAAGCTTACAAACAGTTTTGGATACAGCAAATCTGTATCTGGACTAAACGACTTACAGGAAAGGCAGGAAACAAGCTTATTTTTTTTTTTGTAAAGTGGAAAGGGGAAAGGAGGAGCAGAAACTAACTGGGTTGGCCTTCTCAAATGTTCTCCCTGTATTAGGTAGAATGAGGTAATGACACTAGACTGGGAGGAGTGTCCCAGATCAAATTTACAGTGGGTGGGCAACTGCAAAGCCACCAAGTATAAAAACAGGATTCCAATAGGGAGGGAGGGTGGAAAACAAAAATCAGAACAAACAAACCCAACCAGATGCTTAACAATTATAGAACATTTTTAGTTAATACCTCACACACAGTGAAACTAGCTAGAAAAGTATATGCAGACAATAAAAGTGCTATAAATAACTTGTAAAAATAAGCAAAAAACAGGATACTTAATGTTATATATCACAGATTAGCTGGCTCAGAGCCCTTCCTCCGATCAGGTCAGTGTGAAATGGTAGAAACTCACACAAGTTAACTTCTTACGTAACAAAGTTGAAACCTGAAACAACTTTAAAAAAAAGCTTGAAAGAACCAGTTAGGTGCTTACTCCAAGTCGTAGTCCAGGCAACCCCAATCAGCCAATGACCATAAACAATTCACTCTCACTGAAATGCTATACTGGCTTTGGCTGCACTATGATGGCCTGGAACATTTGCTCAGACACACATCCTCTACTAACAAACAACTAGGCCCAAAACACAAGCCTGAATATGGACAATGCTACACTACCCACACTACTTAGGTAGAAAAAAACTGCAGAAATGTTTAAAACAGATAAAGGATCAAGGAGACTCTACAGAATGCTTTTAAATGCAAACAAGTTATATGATACACTCCTTAGTAGGAAATCAGAACAAACAAACCCAACCAGATGCTTAACAATTGTAAAAAAATGTCTAGTTAATACCTCACACACAGTGAAACTAGCTAGAAAAATATATGCAGACAATAAAAGTGCTATAAATAACTCGTAAAAATAAGCAAAAATACAGGATACTTAATGTTATATATCACAGATTAGTTGTCTCAGAGCCCTTCCTCCAATCAGCTCAGTGTGAAATGGCTATCAGGAGAGAAATTAGCTATCAGGAGAGACTATCAGCCCTTTCTCTGTGCTCAGTCTCTTACAGACTCTGATGTGGAGATCTGTGTCTGTCCTTTGAAGGCATAAGATGCAACTCTATTTGATCTCCTATTCCTTTGCTGAACTAATGGTACCTTAAGTACCTGGTTAAAGCAAATCAACCTTCATCAGCAGATAAATAAGATATGTTGGTATGATAGATTCATATGCCAATGTATTCCTCAGATCTAGAACAAACCACCTTTGAGGTAAACCTAGATAATTTGAAGGGCAGCCTCAAATTCTTCACAGTCTATCTTATCTTGCCCTCCTTGAGGTTAGAGTTAACCTGTGAATAAGGTTTTGGCTAGGCTTGTAATGGTCTGCAGACTGATTGCCTTGTACTTTTTCCTATGGCTCTAGGAACAGAAGACTTTCCGCAAGTCAACACACATACAAAAGAGTAGTGGTTACTCTTCTACCTATTGTTATAGTTTTGAGGCTTTGTAGCTTCTGTCTATGGTATCAGTAAAGTGAATAAGGAGCCAAAGACTAATCCTTGGGGCTTCTCATGTAAAGAGAATCTTATTTTAGGAGTAGATGTGACCTTATGTTATGGACTAAGAATGATAGAAGCAGAACTAGAGGAAGGGAAGTGGCTACTGCCTGGGTGCTAGGTTACAAGGGGCATCAGTGGCAGAAAACTATTATTGTTGTTATTATTATTATTATTATTATTACTACTATTATTATTATTACTATTATTATTATATTTTCTCCCTGCCCTTGTGGAGGTTCAGGTGAGCTCTGCTGCAATGCGTACACAGGTGTATGAAGCAGCACACTGCCCTTTGGCATTTACCTGCATTTAAAGCCCAGCAACTCCTCTCTGCTTGCCTTTCATCTTGTTGACCTGCCCATGTGACCTGTGGTTTGTCCATGGTGCCTAACTATGTATTAGTATGCTTTGTTTCCCAATGCAGCATGTTGGCCTCTATTTAATACACTGAGTGCCATCCAATCTTCTCAGATCCTTATCCTTCCCTTCAGGAGTTTGCTTCTAGCCAGGGCTGCCAGGATTGTCATCAGATATTTATAACCCTATGCCTCTGCATCGAAAATAATCTGAAAATTTGTAGCATCTATGTTATTATAACCTCTACATACATGTCTCTCCAACTGTTTTCTTTAACCATCCTTGTGATGTGTGCTGTAAGGTGCATTCATTCCATCATTATGTTAGGCATCATTCTCCTGAAGCCTGGGTCATTCACCCTCCATGCAGACAGAGTCCTCCATGTTCAAAAAGAGGAACACTGGTAGTCTTCCCAGACAATTTCCACACCTATGGGCCCTCTGTGCCCACTCTCTCATTTCCTCTGCTCCTGTGTCTATGTCTGCAGTTCCGCCCTTTATATATCCTGTAGAGCCACCCACCCTTCCATCTGGGGGTTAGATAACATGGTCTACCATGTCTGGTCCTTCTGGGTGATTATCTGTGAATTCCTCAGATGATAACGGGAGTGCAGCCTCCTCTTTAGAAGACCTTAACTCCGTGTCTCAACTGCAATGACTTTCTTTCTTTTTCCTGGTTAGTAAACTTGTTCACCATCTGGGATTTGCTGCAACTCCTTTTCTGTACAGGCTATATGCACATTACTTTTCCTAGGTTACCTCATTCATTGCAAACTCATTGAGAAAAGAATTAAGCTGCCCCCATCATAGCGTTCCATTATCCTCAGTGCTCTTGAGCCCTTGGGATTCTGAAAAGCAAAAGCACAGTAGACCCTCATGCTGGCTAATTTACCCTTCACTACAGCCTTACCACTATATGATTGTGTCCTTACTTGTATGTGTTGTATTGTTCTCTGACTGATTCCATCCGTGCCATATGCCTCAGTCAGGTTTTTCTTCCAATTCCCCTTAACTCCTCAACACTGTACCTGAAATCTGTAATAGGAAAAGAAGGGGGACATCTTTATCTAAAACATACAACCCCGAGGGGTCTTAAAGCCAGGGCCTACATCACTTGCATCGTTCAAGGCACTTCATTTACCAGCTGATCTACAGTAGTAGTTGCTCATCCAAATAGCTTGGTTCTGCCTAATATACAGGCTAATCCTCTGGGCATGTGTGGATGTTGTAACCAGCATAAAGCAGACCACATTGCAAATGTTATGACTGCTATGGCAGGAGAAAACTTGCAGCTGTTGACCCCTGAACACAGCAGTATCTTGGTTTATTATCGCAATGCTTTTTTTCCACTTTGTTTTTTTACAAATGTATATTTTCCACCCTTTGAAATGCATCATAATTAGGTAAAGTGTGTTATTTTTGAGAAAGAGAGGTATTTATTCAGCAGCTCAGGGTTACACCTGTAAATGTTAAATTACAGTACACATTTCTGCAAGTGATATGATTTTTCGACAGGCTATTTGTTTGATACTCCTTCCAAACAGAATGATGGAAACACATTCATCTTTTAGTTAAGAACCAAGAAGCATACCTCTCAACCTCTTACTGCAAAGAAATCTGGACATAGCCTCACAGAATGGGGGGACAAAGGCCCAAAAATAGGGACATATTTTAAATATTGCTCTTATAAACTTAGAAAGTCAGTAGATTGACAGGGTTTGTTTAAACATACAGTTTCTGAAGGATCTGGAGTCTGAAACTCAAATGTATGTCATTATATAGTGACTTCAATCCTCAGATCATTCCAGTGATTTGCCAGAAAACTACAAATTTTATGAGGAAGAGACCAAAAATATGAGCCAAAAATCTGGACATTCTGTGACAATTTAGACAGTTGAGATGTATGCCAATAAGTGAAAGAATAACTGTGAACTACTGCCATGTAGCTATATGCAGTGACGCTAAGGATTTTTTGTATTTAACACAGCACATTAGCGAAATCTGTTTTTTATTATTATTATTATTTCTATGCAGATTTTCTTTGTTACATCATTCACTCCATGCCTACATCTGCAACACTACAACCTATGCCCCTGAAATTAAATTATTTGAACAATTAGATGAGGTACCATTAACTGTTGCCAAGAGTATGAGGACGCTGGTGTGACAAGCAGGTAGCAGCTAACCAAGAAGAGCCCAGCAAGTCAATAATAACATCAGCCCAATAATTAATTATAACCAACAAACGCAACTAACAATAATGCTGATGAATAAATGCAAGTATGCTATTTGTGCCCAGGTATGTAATTGTACCCACAAAGGAACCAGACCAAGCAATTGACAATCCAAATATATGTTCTGTGCATATCTCTCAGTCCCCTGTCGCATGGATTCTGGACAAAGTCAAAATTTATGGGAGATGCAAAGGCCCAAAATCAGGAAAAGAGTTTAAATACTGCTCGTATAAGCTTAGAAAGTTGCTAGACTAACAGGGTTTGCATTAGCATGTATTTTTCTAAAGGCCAGAAAGTCTAAAACTCAGATATCAATTATTTATTGACTTCCCTTCTCAATGATTCGTCAGAAAACCACAAATGAATTATGAAGCAAAAACCTGGTCATTCTATGAAATTCTGGGCAGATGAGTGCCATTTTTTATTCTTACTGTGGGCAATGTTCACGCTTCTAAACTTCCCTTATCTAGAATTTCAGCAAATGGCTACACATACACATACATGTGAAGGCGTATTTCACAGAGAACAAAGGCTGTTTTTAAGACAAACATTAACAGAATTTGTGACCATAACAATTCTGACTTTTGCATTTAGAACACACTATACTATAATCTGCATTCAAAGTATTCTACCTTCCTTAAAACAGCAGCATTTGTTGTTAGTTTTCTTGCTGAATAATATTAAAATTGTTGATATAAATGTCTCAACAGGCTGGGGCCTGATATATTTAACATCAATACATATTCCAAATTTTCTTTCCCTTTTGACTACCACACCCTACCCTGAAAAAATCTCATTCCTTGATGGAAATAGATCACCTGGTCTTCTAATCTTCTTTAATCAAAAGCATCCTGTCACTACACAATGCAGCTTATGTTAGTAACTCAGCACTTTAGTCTTTCATGCTAACTGCACACTGAGACAAACTCCCTCTTTACATCCTCAAACACTGCCATGTCTCGTTAAATTACTTGTCCAACTCGTCTCAAAGCTCTCTGACTCGTACTTGGACTGCCTTCTAACTCCCTCCTGTTCCTTGTGTTTTTTTTTTGTTACAGTGCACACTGTTCCCCATTCTTTTTACAGTCCTGACTACTCTACAACCTTGAGCCAGGCTGGGAGACCACGTTCTTTTACCCCTAGCTGTCATATGTCAAATACTGCCTCATAGCTTACCTGAAACAGTCTACAAGTATTTTTTATGCTTTACCAAAAGCACCCAACATGCATGTTGTTATTATTGTCTTTTTGAATATTGCTGTTATCCATCCTTAGGAAAAATTCCCCTCCCCTAGCCCTGAAGCCATACTTACCTAATTTCTTCACAGTAACATCCTGGAGTCAAGAAGGGCAGACCAGCATGACATTCCTTTTCAATCTCTGTTTTGCTGAGTCTGAAGGTCCCCTCCCAGGCCAGTGGCTGATTAGCCATGCCAACTTTGCACACTTTCTCAGTCTCCCCTGCCCCTCTTTCTTATCCTTTGGGGTTGAGGGTCTGAGGAGGACAGTTTTTTTTCCTGAGCAGAAAAATAGCATTTCTGTTACTCTTACTGAACAATAAATTTGAAGATATTTTGATCGATTAGCACAATGATCTGTTTACATCAGGTAAGGCACAAAGAGCTAGTATTAAACAAGAGTTTAACATGGGAATGATTTATTTAAAGAAAATGAAGCAGAGTCAATGTTTTTAACTTATTCCAATTTGACACAAGGAAGCTAGAAAAGATATTGTGAAACTACTTCATTATTTGCATTATCTAGCCATTAATATAGTTTCCTGTGTTTAATATTTGAGGCATATTTTGGAGAGGGGACTCCTACCCTTAATGTGACTACCACATAGCCCTAAACTTAAATGTATAAACATACTACCTTGGAGACATATAAGGAGATATTTAGAAAAAAAACAGTGGTTTATTTTGAACACACTTGCTCAGCATGCGATGGGTGTGTGAGTTATGGATCCCTATAGTGCTACTGTGTTATGAATCCTAAAACAAGTAGCACTACAGCTAGTTAAATACAGATGTAAATGTGGCCTTTGTGTGGCATGGCTAATACAGATTAGTCATGTGCTCTGTCTAGAACCTTGTTCTGGGATCAAAATAGCAAAGCAGAGTGTTTGATAGCCATGCTGTACTGCACTGTTTTGGAGCAGAGCAAGACTGAATATGCTATTTCTTGGTGTTGACCCACTGCAGTCTATGACAGAAGTGGGGTAAAGAGCACCATAGCAGTAAATAATGCTTGTCTGTGCTCGTGTGTGTGAGGGTGCATGACTGAAACCATATCACTATATATGTGTTTGTGAGTGGGGGGGGGGTCTGTTGGTACCTGTACAATGGTGTTGCATGGGCTGGTATGGAGAAGCACTTGCATGGTTGGTCCAACTCCACAGTCTCCCATTCAGAAATGTGTAAATAAACTGCTAATGAGTTTTTGCTTCATGTGGCTTTTACATGTAATAGAATCACTAGAAAGCTCTATAGTATTACTAGACCTCAACAACACAGTGCTGTTAGAGATATAGAGCTAGCATATCTGAATCCCAATCATATAAGTTACATTTCGTTGCATAAATAACTGCTGTCTTTTCTTCAAGGTTGTCAAGCCTAGCACATATGATCCCCCCACACATACTGGTGGAAGCAGGGAGCATAGGTGTTCTGTCAAGTATAGGAAAGTGTTTTTAATTTTTTTAAGTTCTATCTGTATGAATATGGAAAAATTAAAAAAAAAAAGATTATATATATATATATATATATATATATATATATATATACACACACACACACACACACACACACACACACACACACACACACACACACACAAGCTTCAGTTTGACAAATCAATTAAAAGTATGTTCTATCATTCAGCTATTTTGCAATGGAAATCTGTGTGTGTGTGTGTGTGTGTGTGTGTGTGTGTGTGTATATATATATATATATATATATATATATATATATATATATATATATATATGGGTCTACTTTTGTTCACTGAAAGTACACCTTGTCGAATTCTAAAAAGCTGACTCTTTTAAGTGAAAGTGCAGTTTAACGAAAAAAAAAAATATATATATATATATATATATATATATATATATATATATATATATATATATAAACAGAATAAGAAAAAAATAAGTTGAATATAACAATGTAATAGAATAACTATACTGAGTAGTATTCATAGTCACTGCGCTTATATGTAAAGGTAATCTGCACAGGTTGACCCTAAAGCACAGCTTCCACACGATTCATCGACACCAGCTGTGTTTACACTTGGACACTTTTAAGCGACTTATGCAAATTAATATTTAATAAGATGGAAATGAAAACAGCCTCATAACTTCTTATGCCAATGAGCCCCCTTTCTGCCTGTTTGTAATATTACAATAGTTGTTTTCTTGTCCATTATAGAGCCATGTACAGAGGCATTACAAAAGGCAAAGTTGTTCCTTCTTTATCTGCTCTTCAATTGGCGAAAATGCTTGCTGTAGTTGACAGCCTAGCTATTTCTTGGTGTGAGTTACTTGTATTGGCCAAACCTAAACTACAGATGCCGAGTGGCACTCGCTGGCCAAGTAGGTGCTATTATAGACAATGATTAACTCTTTTTAACTTTACTGATTAAGAAATTATTGATAGATTTAGAGTAGTCAAGGATATTGCAAGGGTTTGTATGACCCACAGATGGGAACGGGAGTTGCATGTGTTTCCTATACTTATGGACTTTTCTTCTTCTTCTTCTTCTTCTTCTTCTTGTGACTGTTCCCATTAGGGTCACCACATCTGTTTCCATTTTTTCCTGTCCTCTGCATCTTGCTTTGTCACACCAACCACCTTGTCCTCTCTCAGCACATCCATAAACCTTATCTTAGGCCTTCCTCTTTTCCTCTTACCTGGCAGATCCATCCTTAACATCCTTTTCCCAATATACCCAGCATCTCTCCTCAGAACATGTCCAAAACAATGCAGTCTTGTCTCTCTGGCTTTGTCTCCAAACCATCCAACCTGAGCTGACCCTCTAATATACTGATTCCTAATCTTGTCCATCCTCTTCACACCCAGTGCAAATCTTACCATCTTTAACTCTGCCACCTCCAGCTATGGCTCCTGCCTTTTTGTCAATGCATGTCTCCAACCCATATAACATAACTGGTGTCACTACCCTTTTGTAGACCTACCCTTTCAATCTTACTGTTACCTGTCTGTCACAAATTTCACCTGACACTCTTCTCCACCCTGCCTGTACTCTCTTCTTCACCTCTCTTCCACTCTCACCATTACTTTGAACAGTCGATCCCAAGTATTTAAACTCAGCCACCTTCTCCAACTCTACTTCCTTCATCCTCACCATTCCTATATCCTCCCTCTCATTCACACACATATGGGGACTCCTGTCTGATCTCATCTGTCAACCTGTCCATCACCATTGCAAATAAGAAAGGGCTCAGAATGGATTCTTGATGTAATCCCAACTCCAAATTAGAAGCATTACTCACTCCTACCGCAGACCTGACCACTGTCACATTACCCTCGTACATATCCTGTACCACTCATATACTTCTCTGCCACTCCCAAATTTCTCATACAATACCACAACTCCTCTCTAGGCACCATGTCATATGCTTTCTCTAAGTTCACAAAGACAAAATGCAACTTCTTCTGACCTTCTCTATACTTCATCAACACTCTCAGAGTAAACATCACATCTGTAGTGCTCTTTCTTGGCATGAGACCATACTACTGCTCATTAATGTTCATCTCCCTTCTTAGCCTAGCTTCCACTACCCTTTCCCATAACCTCTTGCTGTGACTGATCAATTTTATCCCCCTGTAGTTACTACAGCTCTGCACATCACCCTTATTCTTAAAAATCGGTACCAAAACACTTCTCTAGCCCTCAGGCATCCTCTCACTTTCCAAGATTCTGGTTAAAAACTCCACTGCCATCTCTCTTAAACACCTCTATGCTTCCACAGGTAAGTCATCTGGATCAACAGTCCTTCCATTATTCATCCTCTTCATGGCTGTCCTTACTTCCTCCTTGCTAATTCATTGCACTTCCTGATTTGCTATCACCACATCATCCAACCTTCCCTCTCTTTCATTCTCTTCATTCATCAGCCTCTAAAGGTACTCTTTCCATCTGCTCAACACACTCTCCTCGCTTGTGAGTATGTTTCCCTCATTATTCTTTATCATCCTTACCTGCTGCACATCTTTCCCAGCTCAGTGCCTCTGTCTAGCCAATCGGTACAGGTCCTTTTCTCTCACTTTTGTGTCCAACCTTTCATACAACTCTTCAAACACCTTATCCTTAGCCTTCACCACTTCTCTCTTTGCCATATGCCTCATCTCCTTATACTCCTGTCTTCTTTCTTAATCTCTTTGACAATCCCACTTCTTCTTCACCAATGTCTTTCTCTGTATACTCTCCTGTACTTTCTTGTTCTACCACCAGGTCTCCTTGTCCTCCTTCCTCTGTCCAGATGTCAAATCAAGCACCTTTCTAGCTGTCTCCCTTACTAACTCTGCTGTAGTTACCTAGCTATTCAGTAACTCTTCACTGCCATCTCTTGCTTGTCTTAACTCTTCCTTGAACTCCACCTCACAATTACCCTTTTTCAGCTTCCACCATTTGATCATTGGCACTGCCTTCACACGCCTCCTCCTCTTCTTGATCACTAATGTCATCCTACAGACCACCATCCTATGCTGCCTAACTACACTTTCCCCCATCACCACTTTACAGTCTCCAATCTCCTTCAGACTGGCCCTCCTGCATAGGATATAATCCACCTGTGTGCATCTTGTGTCACTCTTGTACGTCACCCTATGCTCCTCCCCCTTCTTAAAATGCATATTCAACACAGTCATGCCCTTCCTTTTCACAAAATCCACTACCATCTGGACCTTCTGCATTCCTCTGCTCCCATCTACACCATGACAGAACAATTTAAACCCACCTCTGATACACCTAGCCTTACTCCCCTTCCATCTGGTCTTTTGCATGTGCAATATATCAACCTTCCTTCTCTCCATCATATCAGCTAGCTCTCTCCTATACCAGTCATACTGTCAACATTCAAAGTTCCTACCCTCACTACCACACTCCTAACCTTCCTCCTCTCTTTCTGCCTTTGGGCATGCCTTCCTCCTCTTCTTTTCTTTCTCTTTCAGCCAGCAGTAGCCCAACTTCCACCAACACCCTGTTAGCTAACAGTACTGATGGCAGTCTTTGTTAACCCGGGCCTTGACCTATCTGGTTTGGAAATCTGTATTGTTGTCCGCATATGTCATTTGGCAAAGTTTTACACCGGATGCCCTTCTCAACATAACCCTCCCCATTTATCCAGGCAAGGGATGGCGGGAAGAAATGCACTAGCTTGTGCATCCCCAGTTACTTTTCTAGTATTTAAATATCATGTGGTGTTCACTAGGATTCATTTTTAGCAGTTAAAATTACTTAGAAAAAATTTAGACTCTTAACAACAGGCATTGTTATGACTCCTTCATAGTCCATGTTGGTGTGAACAACTTGAGATGTATCTCACTGGACTATATGAAGGGGACATAACTGGGTTCTTGGATTATGTGTCTCAGGTTGGTATGTCCCTAGCCTTAAAAAGCATTTTACCTTCGCCTAGAATGACACCTCAATACAAACAAAAAATGATTGACTTCAACAATTGGCTTAGTTTCTGGTATCATTCAAAGGGGATCCAGTATCTGTCAGCCTGGGATAACGTGGTTGACAGGCCACAGTGCTTTGCCAGAGATGGTCTTCATCTGTCACCCTTGGGATTTCAGTTACTTGCTAAGGTTCTTGCCATCTCCATAGTGCCTTTTTCAGGCAATGTCACAAGAACAAAATTCCCGATGTAAAAATACCGTCTAAAATCAACATCACGGTTATGCTACTAAACTCGAGGAGTTTAAACCAGAAACTGCACTCACTGTAAGAAGTCCTCACCCTGGAAGATGCTGACATTTGTGTAGTCACTGAGACTTGGTTTAAGGCTCTGGAGAGTATCCCAGCTATACCAGGTTACATTTCCTTCCACATGTTCAGACCACAAACTGAAATTCACCCCAGGGGTTCCATCTGTGTCCCTCTTGGACAGGGGCAGTAGGTGCTGATTTTAGTGTCTGCTTGAACCAGACACTCTTGGGAACATGGGTTAAACTTGGCTAGGCTTGTAAGGGTCCTGGGGCTGCTAGGCTTGTAAGCTCCTATGATCTCTTAATTAAAACTCTGTTTTCCTTATTCTACTGCCTTGGACTGGTATGTTTTCCCCTGGAACTGTGTTTATTACAAGTTTGAGGTTGGTTTGGTTTTTAGTCCAAATATGTGAAATCCTTTCCGAAGTATAGTCTGTATTGAAGGTAATGTTATTGACTGACATTACTTGAGGTCTCCTTTTCATATGTGATTATAGGTGTTTGTACATCTGTCACTTTTTTGTATACCCATCCATCCATCCATTCATCCATCCATCCACAACCCTTTTTTCCCATTTTTGTACATGGGGCCAGGGTGCCATTTCAACACTGACAGTCATCTAGAGCCAAGGTTTGCACAGCCAGGTAGCTAGCCCTGCCACAGTAGTGCTTCCACACCACATACTCGCACACACACTTTTGGCCAATTTAGAGTGTCCAGTCCACCTACTGCATGGCTTTGGAATGTGGGAAGAAACTGGAGCAGCTGACAGAAACTCATGTAAACACATGGAGGACATGTAGATTCCACACAGCAGGCACCCTCAGCCAAGAACTGAACCAGGGAGCCTCTTGCTGTGAGGTGACAACACTATCCGCTGTGCCACTACATGCTGTGGTAACATGCAGGCGTGATCTACATTTGATTGTAAATGTTTCCCTGAGTGATATGCTCTAATATTAATGTGTAATGCCTTGCACTTTGATTTCTGAAAATGGAACTGTAGCTATGCCTGTGAAGAAGAACTGTAAAGCTTTACAGCAGTCTCTTGCCCATTCCTTGCATGTTTATTATTTTTTTAATGTCGATGACTCCATAAATGCAAAGGGCACTACAGTTCTTACAAAAAATAAAGACAGAATCATGAGTAAAGAAATAAGGCTTTTCTGGCAGTCCAGAGTGACCATCACACGCTTTTATTCTGGTACAAGATAGATATCATAAACTGAAATATGTCACATACTTAAATAATATTAAAGAAATCTTGATATACTTTTAAAAACACACCCATGTTTCCATACAGTGAGATAGATGTTAATTGATAAGATGCTCAGAACTGTACTTTGAAGTACAAGACATTCATAACGAGCTGACCCTCATAAGAGGAATCTACAGTCAGTAGCCCTTTAGGATGTCCTAAGCATTTGAAGTGCAGCGTGGTTTTAGAAACAAAATGAACTAAAAGATAAGCATTCATTTTTAAACAACTGTAAGTTTTAAACAGTACCTGCTAAACAGTGCAGCTTTAGATTGTTTTTTTAATTGTAATGTAGATCATGTACTAGCTGGCATTTCAAGAGCAACAGTGAGCTTGTGGCAGTTTTGAAGCTCAAGCCGATATTGCTGGGAGTAACACATGTTGATGAAATAGCTTGTGTTTGAACCATTTCATCCTTCTTAGTTTACCATATTTTGCAAAGGACTAGTTCATGGAATCCAGAGATGAATCATTCCTTTCACTCCAAGACCACTGTGTCCTGAATTATTTTTCTTGACTCCAAAATAAAGTGAACTTTAGCCTGATTATATAAGTAAAAAGAGGATGACTGTTCAGACCAAAGATACCATGTCCCATTGCAAACATTTATTTTTAGTGGAGTGTGACTGGATACATTCACTTTGGTAACTAAATGTTCAGTGGACTGTCTTATACCCTGCCTAACGTGTAACCTGTAATACTGTACACTGACTGTGTTCATGAATGTTTACTTTAAAGCAGATTGTACTTCAGAAGAAATGAAACCCAAATTCTTGATTTTAAAAGGGGAACTAGAAACTCAACTTTGCAGTAGTACTTTGAGAATGCATAATGTCTGTGGTAGCATATGGACTTCTCTACCCAAAGACCAGATTAAATAAATTGAAGAAACCCATGACAAATGTGTATATCCTGAGATCTCTGTAAACAGTGATCATTCGGTTGGATTTTATAAAACAAATAATTTTTGCACTTAATATCAAAAAGAAAAGAATGCATTAATACTCTTTGGGGGCTTGAATTAAATTAAAAAATTATGAAGTCTGCGATTTATGGTTCTCTTTGGGGAGATGGGTGGAGGCTATGAACTGTTGCAAAAGCAGAGATATCCTGTCACAGTTATGCATCATTTTTACTAGCTTCTTATTCCTTTCATTTTATCTTCAATGCATAGCTGAATATCATATTTTATTTTGAAGCATAGGTGAAAAGATGTTTTATTTTATTTTCCTGCTGTTTAATAACGTTGGTACTTTATACATTAACTGTAACTTATTTTATTATTAAAACATGTCTTCTGTAAATTATTTTTATTTGTTTGTTAACCAGGAAATATACCTGGACAAAGCTCATTGACACCGGAGGTCCGAGGACAGAAGCTACAGATGTGCAAGATTTATAATTCTGCTAATTCTGGAATAACGTGTAGAAACTCCTTTGAACCTAATAAACATGTTACAAAGTATATGTCCAAAGTCAGATTTTTGTTTCTGTATGCATTAAGTTAATACAAGAGAGTATTAACTTGGGCTGGATTTAATGAGCAGGTGGGAGATGGATCTGAAATGCTACAGCCAATGCAGTGACAGCCTTTTGCATTACTATGTATATAATGTCTGCTGAAAATGAGGTTCATAGGTGGCTATGTGCCATGCAGTCTAGGAGACCATTAGCAAGCCTTGTCCAAATTCCCAATAGCACTGTCTGGTTAAGTGACTTATTCAAGGTCACACCGTAGGCAAATGAAAGCTGAGGAATTCAAACCCTGCACTACAGAATGTCACTTGTTAACAGCTCATAACCCTAATATTCTGCTCCAGCTACCAGGTATCATGCAATTAGAAATTATATGTGACCACAAAATCCTTGGATCCCAGGGATATCCCCATCTCAGAAATAATTAGAAAATGTTGATGTAAAATGATACAGTTTGCTGATGTTAACATACTGGAAGTTACATAGTTAGCAATATAGTGTATTAATTATTTGCCCTGTGAGAGAATTTTGGAAGTTTTTACGTCTGGATTTTTATTACCCACAATTTTGTCAAGTCATTTTGGAGTCCAAGACCAGAAAACACTGGCATGAGCAGTGCATTTTAGTCATGTCAGACATAAGCAGTGTGCTTTAGTCATAACAGTGACATATGCAGTGAACTTTAGTCATATTGGTAACATAAGCAGTGTGCTTTAGTCATAACAGTGACATATGCAGTGAACTTTAGTCATATCGGTAACATAAGCAGTGGGCTTTAGTTATAACAGTGACATATGCAGCGAACTTTAGTCATATTGGTAACATAAGCAGTGAGCTTTAGTCATACATATCAGTGGCATAAGCAGTGAACTTTAGTCATATCAGTGACATAAGCAGTGGGCTTGTCATATCAGTGACACAAGCAGTGCACTTTAGTCATATCAGTGACATAAGCAGTGCGCTTTAGTCATATCAGTGACATAAGCAGTGCACTTTAGTCATACCAGTGACATAAGCAGTGGGCTTAAGTCATATCAGTGACACAAGCAGTGTGCTTTAGTCGTATTAGTGACAAAAGTAGCGCGATTTAGTCATAACAGTGACATAAGCAGTGTGCTTTAGTCATATCAGTGACATAAGCAGTGTGCTTTAGTCATATTGGTGACATAAGCAGTGGGCTTGTCATATCAGTGACACAAGCAGTGCGCTTTAGTCGGATTAGTGACAAAAGCAGTGCGATTTAGTCATAACAGTGACATAAGCAGTGTGCTTTAGTCATATCAGTAACATAAGCAGAGTGCTTTAGTTATATTGGTGACATAAGCAGTGCACTTTAGTCAGTTTTGTTTGCAATAAGTCATCAGTCATTTTCTGTTTGCAGTAGGCCATCAGATCAGGAGTTCACACTGTCATACTGAAGCAGAGAAAAGGGAAAATAATATTTGGATAACTTGTGAACTTGTTTTGCAGCTGCAGCTCACCTGTATTCAACCCTGAGGTACCTGACTGGGGGAGCTGCCACTGTACAAAATTCCACAGAAGAAAAAAACAGAATGCAAGAAGTTAATTTCATGCATAAACAGAGTAACATTTCTCCGGAGATAGTCCGGACCTTATCACAGGTCATGTAGATTGGAAACTACACTGTTTTAATTTATTTCTTTTTTATTTTATTTCTTTATATATTTATTTTACAAAGTAACCAGGCAGAGTGTTGCTTTTTTATCTTTTCGAGCTACAGTATTGTAAATGGTTGTAATACTTTGGCTTGCAGGTTACTGGATTGGGGGGAATTATGTCCTTCTTTTCTAAGCATACAAGTGCATATATATATTTTTTTTGTAAAACAATCCGCTACAAGTTTGCAGTACTCTTCATAATGTTTTTAGCATAACCAGTATCTGGCAAAATAATAAAGAGTTACTAGTATGTTCTCTTTTTATCTGGAATACCTGTAAAAGATATTAAAAGACTGACCAGCTCAGAGTAATGGCTGATAATAAGAGCAATCTGGCAGCAAAAGGCAAGTATGAAATTCAGAAAGCAAAACACTGCAGTTCCAGTAATGAGTCCATGCTGTTTTGAGTAAAGGAGAGACCACATGTATGATGGTATTTTCTGAAGCTTTTTTTTTTTTTTTGCATGTTACCTGTGAGCAGTATAGGTATGACTCATAATTAATATAAGAAGTGATTAAATTATCTCATTGCTTGTTTTAATGAACTAAATGAACACTGCATAGGGAAAAACTGTGCAAAGGATTAAAACTTCAAAAAGAAAAAATCATCACTTTATAAACAGGCATGTCAAATACATAGTTTGGTATCAAGAATACTACAGCAGTGATGAAAACTACTACAGTGTTAATGTATCAAGTAAAGCCTATGGTATCTCTATAATGCTTTTGAGGTACTGTCTTTAAAGAAGATTTATATGGTATGCTATTGTATTTTTTTATTTATGTTTTTTTTAGTGGAATAGTCCCACTAGGCTAGTGGTCTCTTTTCATGGGAGACCCAACATGGTATTTCTACTACTAAGGGAAATTTGCGCAGAGCACTGGGGATGTTGTGCTACTGTTTTTGGTGGAAACTTTAACATCCACCTGAGATACCACCATCTCAAGTAGATAGAGCTACAGTTTAATGTCTCATCAGAATGAAGACACGTTGAGGAGTGCTGACCTTTCCTCCCCCAATACTACAATGCAGTGTCAGTAATCCAATCACCTGGAGTGGGAATGGAACCTACAACCTACTAGTCTTCTAACATTAAAGGTAAGTGTACTGTGTGCCATACTACTAACACTACAGTGTGTATGATTCAAAGTATCAATGAAGAATTCCAAAATGCACTTTTCAGAGGATCATGCATAATGATAAATACAAATTGACCTAATTTTAAAAAATGCACTTCATGTCTAAGTCAGTTACCACAGCTATAAGGCTGGACCACACACACACAGATATATATGTGTATACCTGAAATAATTTAAACAACATAAGATCAACAGCAAAATGATCAACAGAAAAACATCTAAAAGGAAAAAGATTAAATTGAAAAATATCTAAATACAAAACCTAACAAAAATTGAAGTTATACCAGGGAGGATTTATGCTCTTTCCCCACTGTTGCTTGGCCTCAGAGTTGGTATATATAATTAGCAGGGGGTGTGGTGGGGCACAACACTGAGAAAATGTGGTATGGTTTTGTCAGATTTTTCAGTTGCTTTATATGTGGTTAGATTATGTCATACTTTTCAATGTTAGCACTCCTACATCCCCTGCTAATTGTATATACCAATTCCAAGGCTGCACTACAATGGGGAAGGGGCATAAACTGTTCCCTAGTATAACTTCAGTTTTATCAGTCTTTTTCAGTTTAGATTTACTATCACTCATGTCATTTAGGTCATTTCAGTTATACCTATATATAGAGAATAGATATATAGATAGATCTATCTATCTATATATATGTGTGTGAGTATATATATACATATATATATATATATATATATATATATATATATATATATATATATATATATATGGTTTAGATTCAGAATTTCGAAGTCCAAAACTTCGAATCCCATATGATCGACGATCATATGTTCGAAGTTTTAAAACTTCGAAGTCTTGAACGGAGATCAGCATACAGCGTAGACTGAGAGATTTCCCTTGTCCTCGCTGTAGTGCGATCTCGGAGTTGGTATATTTAAGTAGGGTGGTGTGGGGGCACAGGGGGGCATGCACCCCTGCATACACTTGTTTTATTTTGTTTAGGGGTGTTTTGGGGGAAGGTTCACTATTTCGAAATTCCAAGATCTCGAGATTCTGAACTCGATGTTCTGAAACTCGAGATTTTGGGATTTTGAAATTTAGAAGTGAACCTATATATATATATATATATATATATATATATATATATATATATATATATATATTTATATATATATGTATATGTATATATCTATAGATATATATATATATATATATATATATATATATATATATATGGGTCTACTACTAAAGACCGAAATGACGATTCCCCGACAGAAAACTCACCGACGCCAGATGACCGACAGGTAAGTGTACCGACAGGGTGATTTGCCGACAGTGGAAAGACCGACAAGGGAATGTGTGATCACGACCCAGTAAGTGTGCGATAGTGACGGAGTTAGGAGCGGTCAGGTAAGTGCTCGAGATTGTGGGATGTCGGGTTAGGCTGTGGGAAAGGTGAGTGTGTGTTCGTGTCGGAGGTATGGTTTGGGTAAGGTAAGTGTGTGCTAGTGAGGGACTGTAGTTTAGGGACGGGTTAAGTGAGTTGGGGTTAGGGTGCAGGTAGGTGATGTGTGCGTTAGTGTCGGAGCTTGGGCTAGGGGTGGGTTAAGTGAGTTAGGGTTAGGGTGCAGGTAGGTGATGTGTGCGTTAGTGTCGGAGCTTGGGCTAGGGGTGGGTTAAGTGAGTTAGGGTTAGGGTGCAGGTAGGTGAAGTGTGCGATAGTGTCGGACCTTAGGGTTAGGGTTTGGGTCAGTGTCGGACCTTAGGGTTAGGGTTTGGGTCAGGGCTAGTGTGTATGCTATGTAGTGTCGCGTGTTGTTTACGTTTCGTGTGTCGGTGTTCTGGTGTTCGGTGTTTTGCGTTGTCGGGTTTGTGTCGGGTTTGTGTGTTGTCGGTTATTTGGCGTCGGGGAATCGTCGTGTCGGTGTTTAGAAGTAGACCCATATATATATATATATATATATATATATATATATATATATATATATATATATATATATATATATATATATAAAAACATAAAAAACACAAGAGGCCAGGTACCCAAAATGACAAAGAAACCAATGCAGCACACAAAGGTACCAAGTAGAGGTAGTCAAACCCAAAGCACAAAACACAATCTGAAGTGGAAACGCCAGCAGTTTATTTAGTACATAAATGCAAATATTCACAAGGCGTTTTCGTCCACAAGACTTCTTGAGATGTAACAAAGAAAAGAAAAAAACTAGCTGCAGCATTCTTTATATCCCCCACAAGTCACTTTAATTGTTTAATAGTATGATAAATTGACAATTGGAAACACCCAGATTTATGCAAATACTCCACTTTTTGTAACCTTTACCAGGTCTCTTTGCAAGCATGTCAATAGAAATGCAAATAAACAAATGAGCAAATTCACAACTAACAAATCTGTTTTAAAAACATTTAAAAAAACATGTATACTTATGTGTACAACATTAGGTAAAATTAAATGAATAAAAGTTTAAAAGTAGATTAAAAAAAGTAGATTAAAAAAAGTAGACGATCATATGCTCGTAGTTTTAAAACTTCGAAGTCTTGAACGGAGATAGGCATACAGCGCGTACCAGGAGATTTCCCTTGTCCTCGCTGTAGTGCGATTTCGGAGTTGGTATATTTAAGTGGGGGGGTGTGGGGGGCACAGGGTGGTTCATATGACCGAAGCCCATTTGACTGAGACCAAATGACCAAAAGTTCAATTTACCGAAAACCCATATGACCGAAAACTCATTTGACCAAAAAACAGCACTGGCAGGTATATGCCCTGTTCCCCACTGTAGTGCGACCCTGGAGTGAGAATATATTGTTGGGGGGTGTGGAGGGTGTAGCCCCCCCACATTTTGCAACCAGTTATTACTATGTATGTTTTAATGCATTTTAATGGATACACATGTATATAATAGTGCATAAACTGCCCCCACCCTCCCAACAATATATTCTCACTCCAGGGTCACACTACAGTGGGGAACAGGGCATATACCTGCCACTGCTATTTATTGGTCAAATGAGTTTTCGGTCATATGGGTTTTTGGTCAAATGAACTTTCGGTCATTTGTTCTCAGTCAAATGGGCTTCGGTCATATGAACTTTTGGTCATATGTAGTGAACCCATCTCTCTCTCTCTCTCTCTCTCTCTCTATAAATATATATATATTTTCTAGGTTCATAGGTAGGTACTAGGCTATTGGCCCAAGGGCCTAAGTAAGCCTAGCCAACAAGGTTCCCTGGCTTACGTCACTCAAGAAAGTTATTTTCCTGTGCCCCTGTCGAGCAGAGCCACAGAAGTGATCCCCGGGTTATATTTCCTAGTTCCCATCCACTCATCAACATTTTTCTTGAAGAGTGCTAATGAGGAACTTTGCTTGAAATAGATGGGTAGCTTGTTTCAGAGTATAGGAAGTCTCTGGGACAATATATATATATATATATATATATATATATATATATATATATATATATATATATATATATATATATACACACACACACACACATGCATTTTGCATGAGAGAAACAGAAGTATATCACAGTTGGTTGTATTTATTAGGTAAAGCCATTTTTTGAATGCGACCCTTTTTAAGCCATTAATGCCATTCTGGGGAAGAACTTGAAAAAATCCTGTTGCACTTATATAACTAACAGCTTGTTGCTGATTATCAATATCAAATCTCAAAATGCAGCTTTTTGATATGCATGTGCTCTTGGTTTTTGACTGTATTTAATTAATGACTGAGTCTCAAAAGTGTCAAGAAGGAATGAAGTTGTTGAAGAAAGTATTTAAATACTTAAAAGAAAACAAAGGCTGTATTCATTACATATGATTTGCATAAAACCATTGCTTTGGTTAAGGATGTGGCTGTAAAGGGTTCTCACTCCAGACAGCTCACCTACCTGGCTCACAAATTTAAAATAAATAAAAACAAAGAAGTGACACACAATTTTTTTGGAAATATTGGAAGACTTTAGCTGGAGGATCATTTTTTTATAAATAATAAAAATCAGATGGCTCAAAAAATATGTAAATACAATGAGGTCTAGCACGAGTCCTAAATCATATCATATGTGATTATTAATCTCACACTAGGGGGGAGAAGCAGCTGCACCAAGCCAATATATCCATGACTTATGATTTCTAGGGTTGCAAATATCACTTCAGTATTTTAATGCAGGAAAGATTATTGTATAAACATTTACCTCTAAACTCTTACATTTAAACTGAAAGCCCATCATCTCTTGGAGTAATCTGCCCTTAATATTTTACATTTGTTAATATTTTATTTAGCCTTTGTTGACTAGGTAAGTTCCATTAGGCTAGTAATCTCTTTTCAGAGAAGACCCAAGGTGGTGTTTATACTACTATGGGAAATTTGTCCTTCCCCTACTGTTCTCAGTAGGAGCCATGAGATCTTTTAGAACCACCTGAGCTAATACCAACTCAAGCAGATGAGAACTTTGTTTAATGTCTCATCTGAAGGATAATGCACTCAGGAGTACAGTACCCCTTTTAAGCTGCACTTCAGTATCAACAATTGATCTAGCTAGTGTGGAAATAGAATCCACAGCCTTCTGCACCAAAGGCAGTTGTGCTACCTGTTGCACTACAGAAACTGACAGCTTTGATAAAAGATAAGCTGTATCACCAAGAAGAGTATCTGAGTAAACTACTACCCAGCATTACAAAGGAATATATAATGCATGCCAGCAAGAATTCACTTCCTCTTCTACATAAAGGCCACATGTTATGCATAGCCTCACCATAGATTTTGCACTTGAGGGCTGCAGGGTGGTATGTTAGACATTTATTTCATTCTTCAGTTTGATTGTTTGTAGTTCTTCAACAGATATGAAACAAATACTATTGATTTACTATGTGACATGAAAAGAATTTCTGTTGTTTCACCAAATGTTCTGGTGGAACTAAAAAAGACCATCTCTTCCATGGTGTTATAGGGACTGCTACCAGTTAATGGAAGAGAGCAGAAGAAAATGGCATTTTATTCCACCAATGAAAAGGCCATGAACCTTACCCAGAGACCACAGGGAACCAATAGCAGATGTTCGGTGAATGAGGTCTTACTGTTGTTGTAAGGATTACAATCAAACTGTGATGGGGTGCTTTCTGGTCCAAAATCTGACTTACTTATTTATTTAGTCTCTTGTCTCATGGTGCTATTTGTTGATTGTGCTCTCAGAAGCTTTTAGTAAAACGTATGTAAAGACGCAAATGGGTGTGTGCTTACTCATGCCAAATAAACATACATTTTCATCTGAAAGAATATACTATTTCATTTACATCATTTATTTTATTTTACTTTATTCTGCGGAACTAAAAAGAGTATTTGAAAAGAGGTCGTCCATGGCGTTAAACCACACACCATGCAGTTGTCTGTATACTGAGTGTTTTTTATGTTTTTTTTTTAACTGTCCCACAGGCATGCATGCAGTCATTAAAGGTCTATGGGGTTAGAACTTTATGAAGCTTTGTACTAGAATCTCTCCATTAAAGAATAAATCAATTTACTGTGGAAGCAGGACAGTAAAAGGGACTGTAAATTACATTGACTAAAATGCCAAGACATGCTTCTGGTTTTAGACTCAGCTATGCTGGCTTGCTCATTTTTTTCAAGTAGAGAAAATTCATTCATCAACCTAGAAGATTTACCAGACAGTGGGGACTCACCTTTTTAGCAGGTGATAAGAAAATCTTGTAGTTTCTGAAATATTTCTGCAGAAACACATCCAGCTTAAACACTTACTGCTCAGTGCTTTTTCTAGAGATTAGCTTATTAGTTCATCTTTAGTGACATATCTTCTGCAATATATAAGTGTATGCTTTGCCCCTGTAGAGCCTGAAAGACTCCTTTTCTCACATTCATTCGGGACTTTCTGACAACAAATACCCCTGTACACAAATCTTACTGTGAGGGAATAATCTGAATCTGAAGGGTTCTATCCCACTCACAGTAGGGATAGACAATTTGGGTACTAGGTAACTTGTAATGCCTGTTTTTAATGCTCCATTTGGGTGACCTGAACTTTTGACTCACTGGCTTTTTGTGCTTGACTTATATTCTTGTCTCTCTGCAGGCTCTAGCTGTGCTTATGATAGTTTATCTCAAATCATCAAGCGCTAAACATATATATATATATATATATATATATATATATATATATATATATATGGTTTGCCTGACACTCATTTTCCTGACCCCATTTGACTGAAATTTCATTTGCCTGACACTTCATTTGCCTGACACTTCATTTGACTGACAAGTATTATTAGCAAGAAAATGGAATATGCCCCCTTCCCCACTGCAGTGCGACCCTGGAGTTAGAATATATAGTTAGGGGGTGTGTGGGGGGCACAGCCCCCCACTTCATTTCATATGATATTGTTAACTTTTGATGTAATATTGCTTAGTAACAGAAAAGTAAGTGGGGGCCTTCGCCCCCACACCCCCATTGTGGGGGGCTGTGCCCCCCACACCCCCCCAACTATATATTTTAACTCCAGGGTCGCACTGCAGTGGGGAAGGTGGCATATTCCATTTTCTTGCTAATAATACTTGTCAGGCAAATGAAGTGCAGGCAAATGAAGTGTCAGGCAAATGAAATTTCAGTCATTTGGTCTCAGGCAAATGAGTGTCAGGCAAATGAAAGTTAGGTCAAAAGAAGTAGACCCATATATATATATATATATATATATATATATATATATATATATATATATACAGACACACACACACACACACACACACACACACACACACACACACACACACACACACACACACACACACACACACACACATTTAGACCATATAGCTGTCTTGTGATAGATATTGGTTTGCTACATTTAATGACACTTCTGTCATGGTAACTACAGTCCGATCTCATACCTTTTGTTCATTAGTAAGACTGCTGAGAAAGTATATTTTAAGCAGTAATTAAATCAGAGCGATAATAACTCCAGTGATCCAGTCCCAATTCCAGCTCTTCATAGAGTCTTTAAAAGTTTCCTTGCTGCAAGGGAGTGATTTTTTTTTTATCCTAGTCTTCCTCTAAGTTTCATCACATTTGACACAATGTATCATTCTGTTCTTCTTGAACATTTGGAGAACTACTGTGGCAAAGCTGATGGTGTCCTAGATTGTTTTGCCTTCTACCTGTGTGAGCAAACCTAGAACATATTTTTTAGAGTAAATTCATCTTCCTCCTACTCTCTGGGTTGCCCGGTACCACAGAGCTCCATTCTTGGTCTACTTCTTTTCACTGCATATATGTTGCACATGGGAGACTTTAGTCATTCAAGAGGGTTACAACATAACTGTTATGCAGATGACACCCATATTTACATCTCATTCCCTCTACAACATCCTGCAAGTTACTTGGATATAGTTTATTCAGTTTTATGCTAATTTTTTGCATATTTTTTTAATCTATGGTTTGTTTTTATTTAGCTTGTGTACAGTACTTAGCCACAAATTCTTTAATAAAGCTGAAGAAATGAAATTAGTCTTGTCTGTCCTTCTCAGAATAAAGATGACAGTACCATAATGCTTTCAAAAATGTTTTTCTGAGTTTTTTTTTATTAGTTGTGTTTTGGAACAATATAATGAAAATGTGAGAAAAAATTGATAAACGCAGCACTATCAGAGCATGGTATCAGTAAACTTTTACATACTTAAAGTCACAGTGCCCAATATCTTTTTGTCTTCCTTTTTCTGTTATTTTATAAGTAGTTTAGCTCATGCATAAGAGAATCAGAGACCATTATTAAAAAGCAATAATAATAAAAATAATAATACAATATTAGTGTTCATATGGCAAAGTTTAAGCAGAGCTGCTTTTATCCTTAGTTGTGGTTTACATGCGTGCATTTCTGCATATGGGATTGGGGGACCATGGAATTTGTAAAGGGTCTTTTGACCTTTAGAGTGGGTGACTCATCACTTTTGATATACTGGCAGTATACACACAGCTGACTGCCAGACTGTGGTGGGCTGTTAGATCCCTTGGATCCAAGGGTGATAGTAAAAAGTCAAACGTCAGTACCAGTAAAACTCATCTACTGATGGGTAAGGTTCTGCATTCCTGCGGTGTGACTGGGATGTTAAGAAGACGTGTGCAACCTCAGAGCTATTTCAGGGAAAGGTTGCAGTAGTGTTTTTGTTTAATGGATACCAAAAATCAAATGTCTAGCAAAGCAGACATAAAATGTGATAAAAATTATTAAACCTCAGCTGTCAAAAACAGATTATATATTTTAGTATACTCATGTAACAAACACTCATTACATTTTCTTTCAGTTTATCAAAAAAAAATTGTAAAAAGATTTAAATGGAATAAAAAATATTTTGAGCGTTTTTTGAACAGTGTTTATTTTTACAAATGTGATCAAGTCTAGATGAAACACTAAAAGTTTAATTTCAGTTCAGTTTTATATCATGATAGAAGAGCTTGGAAGTGAAAAAATTATGCATTTGCATGTGGGCAGATGAATTGTTACAGAACCTAATTCTGAATATTCAGGTAATCCATTTTTTGTTGCAATTCAGCTTACTGATTTACTATATTTCTGTCTTCTAGTTTCCTTTTAATTTTAATTAATGGTTAATGTTAATATTTAAATAATTGACATCTAAGGCGTATAATGTGCATATCTGGCTATTTTATACTTTTCTATTTTAAGCTATGTAGATATAGCTAATACACTAATAGTATATAATACATGCTAGTAAGGGAGACAGTTAGAAATACTTCTTTAATGGAAGGCATGCATCACGTATACCCACCCACCCTACCTCAAGCTGAGGCAAACAGGTAAAACATGTTCATTCTTCTCCATGCATAGCCACTTCCTTCAGAATCTAAACCTCTAATCAACTTCATTCTTTTATCCAGAGACCCACCCAGTGAAGGTGGCAATTTGTGAAGGGATTAAACTTGGAATGTGTTCTTTCTTCTAGGTGTAACACTTCTCTAGATGTAACACTCACCACAGCTTCTGTAGACCCATACTACTGCAAACTTAAGGGTGTGCTGCATGTGAAATAATAATGGCTTGTAATCATTAGATATCTGCCCTGTTGGCAGAGTGTGTCTCCCGATACCACATAATCACAATATAAAAACAGCTTATAGATAGTTATTTAGTGAAATGAATATTGCTTTCTGCCAAGTATGCAGATTAATAAGCGGATCTCAAAAACACTGTGTATTTGTCTCTTAATGTTTTCCTATATTGCAGAATTGCATATAATTAAAGCTATACTTAAATAATGACCAGTGAAGAGCACCTGACAGTGTTTTATTTTGGTTGAGCCATTAGCAGTAAAGCTAGCCATCATGCAGTAGAAGGGTTAGAGTTCTGGAAGGCCAGTTTTAGGAATGCTGACCAGTTTCATGTCTTTGGAAAGGAAACTCCTACTCCCACTTAGAACAAAGAATTGACATCACATAAAGTCAGTTCATGAAACATACCTATATGCTACTTTCATAAATTCCTTTGGGATCTCTCATAGGTTCATAGGTGTGTACTAGGCTAATGGCTCTGGAGCCTTTACAAGCCTAGCCCATAGAAGTGCCCTGGCATTGTGCTACTCGACGTTAGTTCCCAGTGCCTCTATCAAGTAGATCCACTGGAGTGATCCCCTGGGGTGAACTTTCTATTACTCATCCACTCATCAAGATTTTTCTTGAAGAGGGACAGCGAGGTGCTCTGCTTGACATGTATGGGAAGGCTATTCCAGAGCATGTGCAGTCTGCTGTGAGGAACCTGTTCCTCCAGCATGTTCTGTTGATTGTGGTAATGAGGTTGAGGTCTCTGGAGCGTGTGGTGTGGAGGGATTGGCATTTCTTTAGATGTAGCATTTCTAACAGAGCTGGGTCAGACATGGCTTTGTAAGTCAAGCAGAGATCACCTCTAAGTAGGCGATATGAGAAAGAGAATAGCTGGAGTCTTTTGAGTCTGTCCATGTAGGACATGTGTTTAATGCCTAGGATCCTCTTCTGTGGCCTCTCCAGCTGTTGCAGGTGTATATGACAAATGTTTGGCCATTATACTTAATGACTGGTCTAATGAGGGAAGAGTAGAGAGAGATGATGACCTCTTTCTTCCTGGATGCAAAACCCTTGGTAATGAGATGTGCCACACAGAAGGACTTTCTGACCACAGTGGCAATGTGATGGTCGAATGAGAGGTATCTGTCAACCTGCATCCCCAGATCACTTATAATGTCTTCAGTGTTTGGTGGGCTCCCATCAATATGGTAATTAGTGGGAACTGAGTTTTTACCAAAGGGCATGATGACGCATTTTTTGGCATTAAGCTTAAGGCCATGGTTTTGACACCAGTCATTGGTCTCAGTGAAGTCTTTCTGTAGGATATCTGCATCACTTGGGGAGTTAATAATGGCTCCCAGCTTGCAGTCATCTGTAAACTTGGTCAGTCAGAGTCCATTTCTATTGGTCTAGACTTTTGAGAAGTAGATGCCAAACAGGAGAGGACCAGGACCAAGCCCTATGGGACTCCACTCGTGACTAGTTGGCAGTCTGACATGGAGTTCGGTGCATTCACACTGTGTGTTCTATCTGTGAGCCAGTTTGCAACCCACCTAGTGATATAGGGGTTGATGCCTAGTTTATTGAGTTTATCAATACCTCCTGAGTGAGGAATGGTATCAAAGGCCTTGGCCAGATCAAGGTAGGCTGTATGCACTGCCTTACCTTCATCCAAAGCCCTGGTGACTGACTCAAAGAAGTCAACCAGTTTGAACAGGCATGATCTCCCTTTCACAAAGCCAAACTGTGTGGGGTCCAGAGTTTGGAGCTTTTCCAATATCTTTGTTAATCAGGTCCACGATGATTTGGTCCATAGCTTTACATATCAGACTCATCAGGCTAATGGGGCAATAATTCCCAGGGTCTGCATTCGCTCCCCCTTTATGGAGGGGGATGACTGTAGCAGTGTGCCATTCAGTAGGGACAAAGCCTAAGGTGAGACTGTGACTGAACAGGGCACACAGATGTGGTGCCAGTTCACTTTGTAGTTCATGTAGAACACAGCCATAGATATTATCGGGTCCCATGGAAGCTGTATTCTTGGCCTTGGACAATGCAGCTTTAACCTTTGCTGCAGTAATGCCGGGTGCCTGGCATTCTTCCGGTATTGTGATTGGTCCTTTGTGGGGGAGAGAGTGGTAAAGTTGGCACTGAATCTGTTGGCAGTGTGTTGGCAATATCTGTTGGCTCAGTATAGGAGGTACCATTGTGCAGTAACTCAGAGCAAATCTGGGTATTGTCGTGGAGGTTCTTGATATGACTATAGAAGGCTTTGTAATTGTTTTTAGTGTCTGCTGCAATTCTGCCTTCATAACTGGCTTTAGAGGATTTGATGAGGGATCTCAACTTTTTGTTGAGACTAATAAGGGAGTTTTTCCAGTCTTGGGACTTTACCTTTTTCTGCAACAGTTTCTTCCTTCTTTTGTAGAGTTTAATGGCAGGGGATCACCAGACTGGCTTCCTTTTTTTTTGGAGTTGAGTGTCTTGGTTCTGTTGGGTATAGCTAGTTCCATGCATTTATGTACATGTTCGTACAGTGCATTGTCATATGATTCGGTGGTCATGCAGCTATTTTCCATTGGCATGGGTGCTGTAAAGTTAGCCATATCTGTTTTTAGGAGTCCAAAGTCAGCTTTGGAGAAGTTTTTCAAGGCGGTTACCTTTGTGGGGGGTGTGGGTAAGATGTGGATTCCCATGGTGATTAGTTTATGGTCATATCTGACCAGGGAGGGATTGACTATTGGTGCAGAGCAACGGTCACCCATGTTAGTAATAACCAGGTCAAGGATGTTGCTTTCCCTAGTGGGGGTCAGAATGAGCTGGTTCAGGGCACTGAAATTGATGAATTCCAGGAAGTATTGGGCCAGTGTATTGGTGCTTGAGGAGTTTTCCCAGTAGATGGAGGGGTAGTTGAAGTCTTCTAGTATGAGAGTGTTGGGATGGACCTTGATAGATTCCAGGGTGCTTAGGAACATGGAGTGAGAGTTTAGGGACATGGTTGGGGACCTATAGCAGATTAAGACCTGGATCGCAGTCTTACCCAATGTTAGTTGTACCTGAAGTATCTCAGATGCATTATGCTAAGCTACTAGTCTGGAGGTGTGCATATCCTTTATGAATATGGTGACAAGACCACCTTTGGAGCTTCTGTCCATGTTTCGGGGCCAGAAGTTGTGGAATGAGTTATAGCCTGGTAGCGCAGGGGTGCTTTCTGCTGCTTTAAACCAGGTCTCCATTACAGCACAAATGTCGATGTTCTCCATTTTGAGGAGTGCTTCGAGTGAGTGCATCTTGAGATCTAGACTTCTAGCATTGAGCAGCATGATCCTCAGATTGCATTTATTTATAGCTGTTATGGTGATAATTTGTGTTTTGGAACACTGCCTAAAAAAGGCACTATAGGTGTGGCAAGAGCCTTAGCCAGTACCTGGAAACCCAAGGGTGACAGATGCAGGCTATCTCTGAGAAAGCATTGAGGTCTGTCAATCATGTCATTCCAAGCAGACAGATACTGGATCCCCTTAGAATGACACCAGAAACTTAGCCAATTGTTGAAGTCAATAATTTTTTGTTTGTACTGCAATATCATTCTGGGTGATGGTAGGATACTGCTCAGGGCTAGTGTTATACCTGCCTGGGCCACATAATCTGAGAGCTCTACCATGTCTCTTTTCATGTAGTCCAGGATGATGCATCTCAGGTCATTCACACCCACATGGACAATGACAAAGTCATACTTGTACTTGTTGTGGAGTGACCTGAGTGCATGTGTTATGTGTTGGATTCTGGCACCTGATAGACAGCTGATTGCTACCTTCTCCTTATTCAACCTAGTGAGTGGGACATCTGTGTGCCTCACTATTGAGTCACCTATGATTAGTATATTGGGCAAGGTGTTTAGCCTTAGGGGCTTAGGTTGAGAGGCACACTGTGAAGGTGAGCTTTGTGTCCTGTGATTTGTGCTGTGTTGTGGTGGTCGAGTGCATTTCTGTCTTGGAGGTCTCTGTCTCTGCTGTTTGGGTACATTTCTATTGAGCGCCACCGCAAAGATGAGTGTGTGGTTTGTGATCTTATGTGAGAGCTGTGATAGTGGGTGTTCTGGAGGGCTATGTGTTCCATGTGGTTTGGTGCAGGTGTTGACCTTCTCCTCTTGACCAGCTAGTCCGGTCTTGGCTGGAGAGTGCATAGCTTCCAGTTTGGTGATATAAGTGCATCTCTCACAAGTCTAAGTGTTGGGAGGTAAGAAAAGAGGGTTGTCTGTGTACATGAGGCAGTTGCTACACTGCCTCAGAATGTCCAAGTGCACCATGTTAATAGGAGAAAACACAGGGAACTGCCCTTTAATTATGCCAGGAGGGGTGGTCATAATTACTAAGTACTGGATCTATTTCCGTGAAGAATGACTAATGCTGATGGCACTTAGGTGTGCTATAATAAATGCTACAAAAAACTGTTGAAGTACAAAGCAATTAGGCTATTTGAAGAGCAAGAGAGAAAGAACTAGTAAGATCTAAGGGAAAAACTGAAGAGCAAACTTTCTGGCACCAGTAATAGTTTATCTCAGCTTGGCACTGTTGAGTGGAGCTTAAACAAGCGCAAACTCACACAAATGTGGGCTTTTAAACCAGAAAGTTGAAATGGATGGAAAAACTGCCCAAGCAGCCAATAAACTACAGTTACTGGGTCAGAAACCACTCCTCTTGTGGTAGATAGGTTACCTAGTGCTTACCTCTCCCACTGATAAGCTAGAAGGCTTTCCTCCAACACAGAAAGGCTTGAGGGGCTCAGAAGCTTACAAACAGTCCTAGATACAGCAAATCTGTACCAGGACCAGACTAGTTACAGGAAAGGTGAGAAACAGGTGCAAACAAGGGCTTTTAAACCAGAAAGTTGAAAGGGATGGAAAAACTGCCCAAATGGCCAATAAACTAGAATTTCTGGGCCAGAAACCATTCCTCTTGTGGTAGATAGGCTACCTAGTGCTTACCACTCCCACTGATAAGCTTGAAGGCTTCTCAGCCCAGCATCTTGGCCATCTTGTAAACTGACAACATGGTCATTTAGTATGGGCATGGTTCCCACTGCAACATTAAATACACATTCTATAGCAACTTTAATGCATGGTTCGGACACTTGGGAATCTCTCTAACTTCAAGTAAAGAAAGGCTATGCTCTTTGGCACAGCCAGATATCTGTTTTGTTGTCCCTACCACTTGGGTTGTATCCTTACTGAGAGGAGGACTTCATTCAGTAATCCTTTAAAAACACTTGTATTTTTGAGTTGACCTAAGCTGTTTTGGGGTTGATTTGGATAATCTGCCTGCCAAAGGGCTATTAGGTTCCTGCTATAAAATGTCACATTTCTTAATCCTTGAATCTACAGCCACTGCAGCACAAGGAATCTTGATTCCTGCCTTAGAACATGATTTACTATGGATCATAGGTTCATAGGTTCATAGGTAGGTACTAGACTGTTGGCCCTAAGGCCTATACAAGCCTAGCCAAAAAGGTACCCTGGATTTCGCCACCCAAGAAAATTATTTTTCTGTGCCCCTGTCAAGCAGAACCACAGAAGTGATCCCTGGGGTGAATTTCCTATTACCCATCCAATCATCAAGATTTTTCTTGAAGAGTGCTAATGAGGAGCTCTGTTTGACATAGATAGGTAGTCTGTTCCAGAGTATGGGAAGTCTCTGAGACAGGAATTTATCCCTCCAGCATGTTCTGTTTATTGTGGTGATAAGATTTTGGTCCCTAGAGTGTGTAGCTCGGAGGGATTGGGATTTCTTTAAGTGGAGCATGTCCAACAGCTCTGGGTTTGAAATAGCTTTGTATGTTAGGCAGAGATCACTTCTGAGTAGGCGATATGCAACGGAGTAAAGCTGGAGTTTTTTGAGACAGTCTGCGTAAGGCATCTGTTTGAGGCCAGTAATCCTCTTTGTGAGGTATTTTTGTGGCCTTTCCAGTTGTTGTAGATGTCTTGTGAGATACATACCAAAAGGGGCGTTGTTCTCTATAATGGGTCTATTGAGTGATGAGTAGAGGGGAACAATGACCTCTTTTTTTCTAGATGAGAAACCTTTTGTGATGAGGTGTGCCATGTAGAAGGATTTCCTGACCACTGTGGCGATTTGATTATCAAAGGAGAGACTACTGTCCACCTGTGTCCCAAGGTCTCTTATCACACTTTCGGTGTTAAGTAGACTACTGCCTATGTGGTAGTTCATGGGTACAGAGTTTTTACCAAAGAGGACGACAATGCACTTTTTGGCGCTGAGCTTGAGACCATGACTTTGACACCATGCATCTGTCTCAGTGAGGCCCTTTTGTAGGATGTCCACATCATTAGTAGTTTTGATTATGGCTCCTAGTTTGCAGTCATTTGTGAATTTAGTTAGCCAAAGACCTTCTGTGTTAGCCTGTACTTCAGAGAAGTAGATACCAAACAGGCGAGGACCCAGGACTGAACCCTGTGGTACTCCACTTGTCACTGGTCTGAAGTCTGATTTGGAGTCTGCTACTTTCACAGTGTGGGTTCTGTCAGTAAGCCAGTTGGCAACCCATCTTGTGACATAGGGATTTATTCCTAGTTTAGTGAGTTTATCTATAATTCCAGAGTGGGGGGTGGTGTTGAATGCCTTGGCAAGATCTAGATAGGCTGTGTGAACCACCTTATCCTCATCTATGGCTTTGGTGACTACTTCAAAGAAGTCTGTCAGGTTTAGGAGACATGATCTGCCTTTTACAAGCCCAAACTGTGTGGGCTCCAGAGTTTGGAGATCTCCAATGTCTTTGTTTATGTGTTCCATGATGATACGTTCCATGGCCTTGCAGACGAGGCTCATCAGGCTAATGGGGCGGTAGTTCCGGGGATCTGTTCTGGCCCCCCCCCCTTTGTGGAGTGGGATAACTGTCATGGTGTGCCATTCAATGGGCACAAAGCCTGAGGTAAGGCTATGATTGAACATGGTACTTAGGTGGGGTGCCAGTTCATTCTGTAGTTCATGTAGAAGGCGGCCTGGGATGTTGTCAGGTCCCATGGATGCTGTGTTCTTGGCTTTGGAGAGTGAGATTTTTACCTGTGCAGCTGTGATTACAGGAACTTTGCATTCTTCTGGTATAAAGATGGGCTCTTTAGGGGGTGAGAGGGGGGGTAAAGTTAGCACTGAACCTATCTGCCAGGATGTTGGCAATATCAGTTGGTTCTGTATATTTAGTGTCATTGTGCTGCAACTCAGAGCAGATCTGAGTGCTGCCATTGAGATTCTTGACATAGCTATAGAATGCTTTGTGGTTGTCTTTAGAATCAGTGGCAATTTTGTTTTCATAACTAGCTTTGAAGGATTTTATGAGGGACCTCAGCTTCTTACTGAGGCTGACCAGGGAGTTCCTCCAATCGTGGGATTTTACTCTTTTTTTGCAACAGTTTCTTTCTTCTGTTGTAGAGTTTGTTTATGGCAGAAGACCACCAGATTGGCTTCCTTTTTTTGGAGGATAGCATCTTGGTTCTGTTAGGGATAGCATGATCCATGCACTTGTGTAAGTGCTTATACAGGGCATTTGTGTAGGCTTCAGCAGTCGTACCTCTATTATCCATCTGCATTGGTGTCGTGAAATTTGCCACTTCTGTCTTAAGAAGCGTGAAGTTGGCTTTGGAGAAATTTTTTACGGTTGTTTTCCTAATGGGGGCGGGCCTGTGGTTCTTCTCTCAACTGCAGAAGATGTCATGCAATATTAAACAAATCAGACAGATTTATGTCTTAGGCTTACAGACTTGAGCATCACTGCACCACCCTCAGCAAAGTCAAATCTTTTTTATCTCCAGAGGTTAAACACCTCCGCCTGCTTCTTGATATAAAAGACTCTTGAATTACTGCACCACCCTCATATGTTTGCTTTTACTGTTAAATAATTTGCCAGCAACCTATGTACCTATCCAGCTAATCCTGGCACCATGCTGCTACTATCTTGTTACCACAATGTCTCACAAAGACCTTTCCCTTCTGGCACTCGGAAGTGTGGAGTCCATTTGCACTATCTATTTGTAACCTACTCACTTACTGACCAGTTATAGCCTGTATCATGGAATATCTTGTATTAAACAATGTATGCAGATGTAGACAGCATTAGAATGCTAACAGTTTTCCATTGCTTCACTACAAATCTGCACTTTGTCCTTGGACTTTATTATGAAGACTGGCTGGAAAATACCATGGCAATCCTTGTGTGATATCCCGTGTATCATATTTTCTTATGACATACATAGCCATGTTCTTGAATTTCAGTGCTATGTATTTGCTTTTGATTTTGTAGACAGGCGAAATTGAGCTCTATAAGTGTAATCTGATATCCTTAAATAAATAAATAAATATTCAAAAAGTAACCCAGTGGCAGGATATCACCCTGAACCTTTAACACTTGACTTCAGGATTAGCTTAGAACTACTAGTAGGGCTTACTGGGCAGGGATAGGATGAAACAGTCAATGGCCAGGTTTCCTATCCTGGTGGGGGTAAGGGAAACCTGATGCCTTGATGACCTGTGGCAGAGGCCAGGAGCCTTGCAAAACATACCTGGGTTAATACAGCAGGTATCAATGATATCCTGAAGTCACTGCACTAGATGTCCTCACAGCTAGAGTTATTGACCAGCTACTTGAATGTGTGATGGCTCCTAGGTTTTGTACTCATTAGTCCACATTGGATCCCTCATTCCCTGTGCCTAGTGGAGGGTTACCATTGAGTCAGACCTGCCATGGAATCAGTTAACCTACGCAGTGAAGGGTTGCATCAGGAATGCTTGGCAATGACCCATTGGAAGATCCAGGTGTTGAGGGAAAACAGCCTGTGTCTGTGAGGGGTTTAAGAGATGAGTGATAGTAAATAAGGAAACACAGGCAGCATATCTAAGATGAGGGTCCAAGATACTCCAGTTTTTGTTAACCTAAACAGAGGAAGACAATCAGGGCCAATATGTAAACAAGAACACCTCTAGATTGAACTTCTGACATGACAGATAAATAGGGTCATAGGAATAATTTCTCAGTCATTTTTGTGTTTGCTGAGAATGACAGTGGCAAACACTTTGAAGTTGCAGCTGAAGCACTGTCACCATCAGTCACCATGGTAGTTTTACTGCTGTCCATTAAAACAATCAACAAATACCATCATTAAATGTGATAAGTAAATACACAGTGCTAACTGGAACACCACTGCTTGAAGGTACCATCTGGCCACTTCAAAGTGTCTGCTGTCATTCTTTTATCACCATTGTTCTGTGCAACCTAAGTCAGCAGTTCTGATATTCTCATTCATTGATTCATTTTTCTGAGTCTCATTTTATCCAGTCTAGCCCCCATTACTACTCAAGCATATGACAGCATTAGTATTATATGTAAGTATGCAGCGATGGCGGGATTGCTAGCATGCTGCTTTGTGATCAGTTTAAAAAAAAAAGCTACAGCACCTTCATCTCCAAATGTTGTTTAGAGTTGTTATTGAAAAGCAGAATATGTCCTTTGCTACAGCACTGGACAACTAGGACAACTGAAGATAGAGCTCCTAAATCATCTTCTCTTGTCCCACTGGAAACCCACATAATACAAGCAGCCTGCAGAGCTTCAGCCTCTTACTTAGTGCTCCCCATAACCTTTGACTGGATTTCCACCAGCCTAGCATGCCTACAGGTAATACTGAATTCTTTGCATTCTGCTGTTTCATATCCAGACACACCTAGCACAGCTAAAAAATTAATGACTTCCATTGTGTCAGATATCTTTAACTAGGTCCAATGTGAACCATTTAGCATTCACTCTTGCTTGTATTTTTTTTTCAAATTGTCCTTCACATAAAGTAGGGATTAACTAATGTCATGATACGTTTTGAAAACTGAATCAAATTTATAGGGTACGGAGATAGCCAGGTTACTTAAATTGAAAAGAAAATGACTTTGAAGCCATTATGAAATAGTTCAGCACCAGCAAGTTAACACTTATCTTAGAAAATACAGAAGAAAATTTTGAATTAGACCAAAATAAGTAAATGAGATAATATCAAAAACAAATAGTTACTGAGCTCAGGAAGACTTGTTTAAAGCTATACATACATGTGAAAATATTTATTTAATACCAAACATGGCAGCAGCCAGTGCGTTTTTGTGGAACAGTTTTGCCTGCACAGAAATATTGCTTGGCTTCATCTAGACTGATTCACTGTTTTGTTATTTATGCACAAATCAATGTCATGCAAGTAAGAGAATGCAGAGAAGAACCATAAATTATTTCTGCAAAAGTCAAGAAAAATTACACCACATAAATTGGTTGCAGACGCTATCTCTAAGAAGAAGCAGCGAAGGGAGAGTGTTTGAAGTTGTTGAATGTAATTATATAAACAAGAAAATTGAACTTAGTTGTAGCATCCCTTCCTTTAATGCATAAAGAATGTAATGGCACATAATGAGACATCTGAAACCATAAACATAACAGAAGTAGCAATCATGTGCTGACACTTAGAATGAAATGCCACACTCCTTTCACCAAAAAGTACATATTACCAAGACCGGCCTTTACTGGTGCTTTAGGCAAAAAGCTTCCACAGCACCCCCCCACTCACACCACCCAGTCCCCCATCCTGACCTATCTGCACCATCCAGATTATTTTTCTGCTTAATTTTTCTCACAGTTTGTCTTACTCTTCTGTTTTTCTTATATTCATTCAACAAATTTTAAACAAACCTTTTCTTTACTACAAAAAAGTAAACAAATAACAAGTGGAAAAATCCCCCTGCTAGAGAGGCAGCCTAGGTGGCTGCCTAGTTTGCCTATGCCTAAGGCCAGTTATGCATATTACAAGTACAACTAACTTAAAGCAGAACTGGGTGGGCTGTTTCACACCACTGGAACCACTTGATTGAGAGACAGTTACTATGAACATATGTTAATCTCAGGCTGGTCTAGTAGCATTGACACATTAATGGGTGCTACATCTTATCAAAAACTGCTGACTATTCTTTATTAATATTATTTTTGTCTCTGTTTATGTGGGTAAGTGTTTGTAAAAGGGAAGAGAGTGGCTTGATCTTTTTCAACTCATTTTGTTTATGGCCTGGGATGAAAAATCAAGAATAACAAAATCAAGTGGACCAGTGCTAAGTAACAAGCAAAATGAGCTTATATGTGAAAAACGTCATCAGCTGTAAGCCACTAAAATTAAAAAAAAATTAATAAAAATCTGCATTATGCCTAAAGTAAGGCTCCAGTATAATGGGTGGCAAGCTGCACGTTTAAAAGTATGGCGTGAAAATGGAGCAATGAGGAGAGGGAAAGAGGGAAGCAGAGGAGAATCAGGGGGGTTAGTGACAGATTGTGAGGAAGAAAAATGGGTAAGCAAGTTTTATTTTTATTGTTTGATAGGCAAGTGTACTGTTGGAGTATTAACTGAAAGAGCAATGCAGGAAATTCCATACTAAAGCATTATGCAGAATGTTAAATGCACAGACCCACTAAAATTACATAATATAGTTGTGGTTGAAATTAGAGGAGAGAAGAGGTTTTGGAGAAATAAAAGAACATTAAAGGGGAAGGAAGTAAGAGAAGTAAGTGTTATAAGGAGAAATGGTTACAAGTGAATTTCAGGTTGAGCAAATGTTTGAAAGTGCAATTTCATATGTGAAGGTTCATGCAAAACTGAACCACAGGTTTTTCCTAATTCACTGATTCATGTTTACAGCACCCAATTTAATCATGTTCAGGGCTGACAGGAAACCTGAAGCAACTCACCAGTCTTTGTAGAATACACACGTGACACGTGTGTACACGTGCACACACAGACACACACACACACACACACACACACACACACACACACACACACACACACACACACACACACACACACACACACACACACATGACTTAAGGACTGTCAGCTTGATATGGGAAGGACATGCTGACTCCGCACAGAAATATCTCAGATGGGAAGTAATCCGTAGAACTGAATGCTGTGAGACAATGGGGCTAACCGTTGTACCGATGTGCCTTTTGTTCTTCAGCAGTGCTACTTACTTTAGATTCCTGACCATGTGTGAAAAAGATTTATGCTTAACATGTTCAGATTTTTCCTTTCTTGATTTGCTATTCATCCGATAACCATGGTAAGCTCCTTTCCTTGTAGAATACACACACACACACACACACACACACACACACACACACACACACACACACACACACACACACACACACACACACACACACACACACACACACACACACACACACACACACACACACACACACACACACACACACACACACACACACACACACACATGTGACTTAAGGACTCTGCACAGAAATATCTCAGATGGGAACTAATCCATAGAACTAAATGCTGTGAGACAACGGGGCTAACCGTTGTACTGATGTGCCTTTTGTTCTTCAGCAGTGCTCCTTACTTTAGATTCCTGACCATGTGTGAAAAAGATTTATGCTTAACATGTTCAGAATTTTCCTTTCTTAATTTGATATTGATCCAATAACCATGGTAAGCTCCTTTTGGTCCTGTTTTCTTGGTGCCAAATGTTCTAGGCAGTGCTGTTTTGCATGCCACCTGAGGGGCTGCACTTATGATAGTGTTGTTTCTGCTTAGAGGCTTGCATGGCTAAATCTGACTGCATAGTAAACCAGCTAGTAATCTATCTGGTCTTTTCATGTACCTGATAGCCACACTCAGCCCACATTAGACCAAACATTATTGGCATGTATCATAACTTTTTATGCTCCACACAGTTGACCATCAATTGTCACCAGCTTCTCTCCTCATTCACTGGGTCTACTGGACCTACCTTAGCCTGCTTGAGCTCTACTTGACCCACATCTAGGGCTAGTGAACACAACAACAACACTGGTGCAGCATCATACAGCCGTCAAGGGCCATGCTCTACCATTTCATGGTAGCCTTACAAGCTCCCCTGTGACTGGCACCAGGAGGTGCATGTGCATATCAATGCATGAGCAGCAGCCGCAGTGGCACACTGCTTATGATGCAGAGCTTAGGTCATGTGCCATTGTAGCGCTGTGGCTGAACTCTTCCTGAAAACGGTCCACTGAGATCAGTGCACTACCTCTGTAAAGAAATAAAGTAAAATAAAATTGCCTTTTTCTATTTTGTACACTGTGATTTGTTTTCTTTACACTGTGTTTTACTTGTATTCTGCTTTTAACTGCATACTAAAACTTGAAAAGAGACCACAACTCTGTCTCTTGTGAGTCAGACAGAAATTTTTCCCACCCTCCCACCTGGTTACTGTTGTGTTCTTAAACACCACTGTCTTTCTAGCTGCCTGTCCCTTATGTTAATTTGACCATATATCTAATTTCCTCTGCTTTTACTGGCTGGTGTGAGTAAGCACAAAATTATCATTTTGTGAAATCACTTCCCTTCAACTATTTAAATTTATTGGCCATCCTACTGTATTCTATAGTACCAGAATACAAAAGTGACCACCCCCTTTCAATCTATCTCGCTGTTTTAAAAACAGTGATTCTCCACTAAAACTTACATTTTAGACAGCTAAAACTTAAGTTACCTACTTTCACATCTAACTCCTCTGGTGCACACTGCAGTGTTTAGGATAAACCATTTTTTTCATCTTACCTTTAAGCATCTATTGCAAGACCACCAGTTATTGGAGAGCCCACATTCTGCCTCTCAGTAGCCATCTTGGGATTAGTGCTTCTGTTTTCTCCTGGTGAGAGAAGGAGTGCAGTTACATTATTTCCTGGAGACTGCTGATCACCAGAAAGCTTGATAACTGCTTTATAGGTGACAGCTTAGAATCTGTGCTTATATTCTGATCCTGGTGAGAGTAGGAGCAGAGTGCATTGATTCCTGATTCTTTCTGGTTGAAGAGTGAGTGTCTGTGCTTAACATACCTGATTGGTCTGGTTGCAGTTCGAGGCATCTAACAGAAAAAGGCTACATGCCTGCAGACCCTTGCATCATCTGGGACAAGACTGTGGATCACCAAACAGGCCATGGCCTACTTCTCTTCTTGTGATTGGTGCTAAAACTAGCTAGTTGTAGCTAGAACTAGTCAGTTTTTTAGTTTCAGCACTCAAAACTGTTTCCTTGTGCTCAGTACTTACTCAGAACTTGTGGTAAGTACTAAATAAACTACAAATTACTGCAGCACTCAACTTTCTTCACTTGTCAAGAGGAAAACAGTTCTTAGTACTTAAATTAATAAGCACCAATCCACGCATATCCATGGGTCAGCTCCCGGTGTTTTCTCCTGTCCACCTGATGAATCTGGGCATATTGTGGCAATGTAGCAATTGCCTCATGTACACTGACTACCCTCTCCTCCTACCACTCAACACTACAACCTGTGAGAGATGCACTTATATAGCCAAACTGGAAGCCAAGTTCTCTCCAGCCAAGACTGGACTAGACAGTCAAGAGGAAAAGTTTAACACCTGCACCACACCACACTCAACCCATAGTCCTTCAAAACCCACACTATCAAAACCCACACATAGAAACATAAAGCACACACCCACATTCATGGAGGCTCTTAATAAAAATCTACCCAAGCAACAGAGACCTCCCAAGCTGAACAGCAGACAACTACCATCCCCAACACTATCCAATGACACATAGCCCACAAAATCAGTGTGCCACTCAACCTCAGCCCATAAGGCAAAACAACGTACCCAACACAATAGTCATAGGTGACTCTATAGTCAGGCACACTGATGTCCCACTCACCAGGCTAAACAAGGAGAAAGTTACTGTCAGCTGCCTGTCGGGTGCCAGGATCTGCCACATAACCCACGCACTCAGGTCATTCCACAACCAGTACAAATATGACTCTATCATTGTCCATGTTGGTGTGAATGACCTGAGACATACCTCCCTGGACTACATGAAAAGAGACATGGAGGAGCTCTCGGATCTTGTAGCCCAGACAGGTATGACCCTATCCCTGAGTAGCATCCTGCCATCACCCAGAATGATACCACACTACAAGGGCAAAATGATTGACTTTGACAACTGGCTAAGCTTCTGGTGTCATTTTAAGGGGATTCAGTATCTGTCTGCCTGGGACGACATGGTCGACAAACCAAGATGCTTTACCATAGATGGCCTGCACCTGTCGCCCCTGGGATTCTGGATACTGGCTAAGGCTCTTGACACCCCTATAGTACCTTTTTTAGGTAAGGTTCAAATGCTAAATTCATCACCCTAATAGGTACAAGCAAGCAAACTCTGAGGGTAATGCTACTCAGTGCTAGAAGTCTAAACCTCAGAATGCCCTCACTCGAGGCACTTCTTAAATTGGAGAACCTCAACATCTGTGCAAGTGACAGAGACCTGGTTCAAGGCTCCAGAGAGCAACCCAAGATTACCAGGCTATAATTTATACTACACCTTTCGGCCACCTAACCTGGACCAAAACACTAAAGGCAGAGGCATGTCCATATTCATTAAGGATAGCCACACCTCCAGGCGAAAATATTAAGGTACAACCCAATACCTTAATTATGGGCAATTTCAACCCCCCACCATCAACTGAGAAACTACTCATTACTGGTCAGATCCCACCACAAGCAAATCACCCTAGACATCATCATATATCCGCACCCCTTCCATTCCATTAACCAAAAAATCTCCAAAGCCAACTTCAGCTGCTTTAAGAGACAGAAGTGGCAAACTTCCAAACTTCACGACACACCCATGGTAGAGAAATAGACTGCTGAATCTTACACAAATGCACTGTATAAGCCCAATACACGAAAGTGCATGGCAAGATGCTATCCTCTAAAAAAGGAAGCCAATTTTGTGGTCCTTTCCAAAAAAAAAACACAAGGAAGAAAAGCTGTTGCAAAAAGAAAAAAAAAGATTGGAAGAGACTCCTAGGTGGCCCCAGGTGAAGCTGAGATCCCTCTCAAAATCCTCCAAAAAAAAACCAAAATAAATAAAATGATCAGTTCAGTGCTAACTTTATCCCCTCTCACCCTCCAAGGGCCCATCTTATATACCCAGAGAATGAAAGCCCCTGTAATCACATATGATGAGCAAGAGAAGACTACAAAGCCAACAAAGCAGCATCCATGGGATCCACAGACAACATCCCAGGCTGCATGAACTGCAGAATGAATGAAGACTGACACCACAAACACTAGAGCAAGCGACTTAAAACCTTAGCACGGATAAAATAGACGTGGCTGGAGGGATAGGTTTATCACCAGAGACTCCCTATGCTGTGATAGCCTAGTATAAACCTAAAAAACCTATGAACCAATCATAGCCTCACCTCAGGCTATGTGCCTATGGAATGGCACACAACACTTATGCTCCACTGCACAGTAAACGTAGCTGACTCCAAGTCTGACTTCAGAGACATGATGAGTGAGGTACCACAGTTTTCAGTCCTGTCCTCTCTTGTTTGGCATCTAAAGTGCATTGTCATCCCTTTAGGAAAAATCTGGTAAACCATGAACTACCACACTAGGTGGCCTCACTAAAACACTGAAAAGTGTGATAAGAGACCTCACACACAAGGACAGTAGTCTCTCTCTGATAACCAAATTGCCAACATCCACAGTAGTATCCTAATCCGGCACACCTGCACACAAAAAGGGTTCTCCTCTAGCCTGTTTGGCATGTATCTCTCAAGACACCTACAACAATTGGAAGGCCACAGAAATACCTCACTAAGAGCATTACCAGCCCTCAAACAGGACTTAAACCTTGTCACCACAATAAATAGAACATGCTGGAGGGATAGATTCCTGTCCCAGAGACTTCCATGAACCTATGAACTTAAAATAAATAGTGAGACTAGGCAGCCTCCCTTTCTCCAGAATAGGTGAGTCTGCATTGGCCACTAAATCACATCGACCTCCACCTGGCCCCTCCAGCACTTGCATGCATCATCTGGGGTGCATTATGTCTTTATACCTCTGAACCATGGGGCCTGGGAACCTTCTCTGAACCATGGGGCCTGGGAAGATGCATCATCTTTTAATCCAGTCTGGGGCCTGGGAAGATGCATCATCTTTAAATACAATGAGAGAGCTCCTGCTCATTATGCTAATAATTTGGGTTTAATAAGCTATCTTAGGTGCTAGACAAGCACTATTGAGTGTCTGCATGTCTGTGTGTGCGTGTGTGTGCATGGGATGTACACACAGAGGTGAGGGGGATACGAGATTTCTGTGTATTGGGTGCCCTATGCTTCTCACATACATATTATGACAAAGGATAAACCATACTCTGCAGTTTGATAACTCAGGGATCAGCTGTCCAAACTTTGTTGCAAGAATCATCAATGTGTTATGTGATTGGTAGACCTCTGTTCTGTTCTGTATTTGAGAAGGGTTACATAACAGCTTTGTTTAGAACAAGTAACACATTTTTTTTCAAGATGGTTGTATGGTTTAGACATATGAAAAGGCAAGCATGCTTCTCATATACATATGATTCAGGAAGTGGGAAACTAATGGGTATGACAAACAATAAAACTATACTCTGCAGTTTGATAACTCAGGGATCAGCTGCCCAAACTTTGTTGCAAGAATCATCAGTGTGTTATGTGATTAGTAGACCTCTGATCTGTTCTATATTTGAGTCTATATATAACACAGTTTTTTTTTATTAAGACACATTTTTTTTTTTTTTTTAGTTTTTTTATGGTTTTTCTACTTTTTTCATAATGTCTAAGAACAGATACCACGTGAAGAATTTAAAATTAGAAGGCAAGCCAGATGTGGTCCCTGCATACAAACCCCTTCTTTCAAACCCCACTCTCTTAGCCATTGCTTTTCTCTTCTAGCCCCAAAACTATGACCGTCACTTCCTCCTGATCTACTGTAGCTGATCACACAAACAACTTTGTTAGGCAGTAATTGATCATTGTTTCATCAGTGTTTCAGTATTCTACCCTGGTAAAAAAAATAAATAAATAAATAAATAAAAACATTAATTAATTAATGAATGAATTAACTGATTGATTGTGATGACAGATTACAAATATGTATCTTTTGATATGATAACCTCAGGGTACTTTGAATAATAATCTCTACAAATGAGATAATGACTGTTTTTATTTAACCTTCTTTGACCAGCTTAGTCCCATTAGGTTGATACCTTCTTTTGATGGGAGACCTGAGATTATATTTCTGCTGCTAAGGGAAATTTGGCAGGGGCATTGGGAAACTTCCCTTACTCTTTTCAATTGGTACATCCACCTGACCTACCACTAACTCAGCAGATGAGAGCTCGATTTAACATCTCATCCATAGGATGGCACACTTTTAGGTTCATAGGTTCATAGGTAGGTACTAGGCTATCTGCCCGAGGGCATTTATAAGCCTAGCCAGAGTGTGTCGGCTTTCGCCACCCCATTGATTAATTAACTGATCCTCTGTCAAGCAGAGCCAATGAAGTGATCCCAGGGGTGTATTTTCTGTTACCCATCCACTCATCAAGGTTTCTCTTGAAGAGTGTTAGTGAGGGGCTCTGCCTAATGTAGTCTGGAATTTTGTTCCAAAGCATGGGGAGTCTCTGTGACAGGAATCTATCCCTCCAGCATGTTCTATTTATTGCTGTGGTGAGGTTTAGCTCACTAGAGCACGTGGCTCGCAGTGACTTGGATTTCTTTAGGTGGAGCATGTCCATCAATTCTGAGTTGGACATTTCTTTGTAAGTCAGGCAGAGATCACCTCCAAGTATGCGATATGCTACTGAGTACAGCCGGAGTTTTTTTAGTCGGGCTGCATAGGATATATGTTTGAGGCCAGTAATCCTCTTGGTGAGGTACTTTTGTGGACTCTCCAACTGTTGGAAGTGTCTTGTGAGGTACGTCCCAAATGGGGAATTGTACTCTATGATGGATCTGATGAGTGACGAGTAGAGGGGCATTATAACCTCTTTATTTCTAGATGCAAACCCTTTAGTAATTAGATGGGCTACATAGAAGGATTTCCTAGCTACTTTGGCAATATGATTGTCAAAGGAGAGATTACTATCTACCTGGGTCCCCAGATCTCTTATTACCTCTTCTGTATTAAGGGGGCTGCCACCTCTGTGGTAATTTGTGGGTGTTTTGTTTTTCCCAAATGGGATGACTATGCATTTTTTGGCATTTAGCTTGAGGCCATGACTTTGACACCAGGTGTCCATATCAGTAAGGCCCTTTTGGAGGATGTCCATGTCAGCCCGAGAGTCAATTATGGCTCCCAGTTTGCAGTCATCGGTGAACTTGGTTAGCCATAGTCCTCTTGTGTTTGCCTGTACTTCTGAGAAGTATATGCTGAACAGTAGGGGTCCCAGGACCTAGCCTTGTGGGACACCACTTGTGACTGGTTTAGAGTTGGACCTGGAGCCCACTATTCTTACCGTGTGAGTTCTGTCTGTAAGCCAGTTGGCAACCCATCTCATGATGTAGGGGTTTATGTTCAGGCTGGTGAGTTTTTCTGTAATACCTGAGTGGGGAATGGTGTTGAAAGCCTTGGCGAGGACAAGGTAGGCTCTGTGAACAATCTTTCCCTCGTCTATGTCCTTGGTGACTGTCTCGAAGAACTCATCCAGGTTTAGTAGGCATGATCTGCCCTTAACAAAGCTGAACTGGGTCAGGTCAAGTGTTTGGAGGTTCCCAATGTCTTTGTTAATGAGTTCCATGATGATGCGCTCCATAGCCTTGCAGACCAGGCTAGTCAGGTTTATAGGGTGATAGTTACCAGGGTCAGTTGTGGCCCCTCCTTTGTGGAATGGAATAACCATTGCTGTGCGCCATTCTATAGGCATGTAGCCTGTGGAGAGGCTGAGGTTGAACAGTGTATTTAGGTGGGGGGTTAGTTCATTCTGTAGTTCATGCAAGACGCAGCCTGGGACACCATCTGGCCCACTGACGCTGTGTTTTTGGCTTTTGAAAGGGCTATCTTCACCTGTGCATCTGTCATTTCCGGGACACTACACTTTTTCAGTATTGTTGCGGGCCTTTTTGGGGGTGAGGGGGGGGTGAAATTTGCACTGAATCTATCTGCCAGGATGTTGGCAATATCAGTAGGTTCAGTATATGTTGTGCTATTTTGCACTAGTTCAGTGCATATCTGCGAGTTGCCACTTAGATTCTTAACATAGCTAAGGAAGGCTTTGTGGTTATCTTTTGAATCATTGGATATTTTTCTTTCAAAGTTAGCCTTGGATGATTTTATGAGGGACCTTAGTTTCTTACTGATACTGATCAGGGATGTCTTTCCTTCTTGGGATTTGTTTTTTTTTTCTGAACTAGTTTCCTCCTTTTGTTGTATAGATTGTTTATGGCAGGGGTCCACCAGACTGGTTTCCTTCTCTTAGGGGTGTGAGTCTTGATTTTGCTAGGGATGGCACGATCCATGCATCCTTGTAGGTGCTCATAGAGTGCATTTGTAAAGGTTCCTGCATCTTGGACACTGGTATCCTTTAGCATGGGGGCTGTGAAACTTGCCACCTCTATCTTAAGTAAGGTGAAGTTTGCTATAGAAAAGTTTTTCCCTGTGGTTTCCTTGGTTGGGGGTGGTGGTGTGGTGTGGACATCCAGAGTGATTAGTTTGTGGTCTGATCTAACAAGTGACGGGTTGACCTCTGGTGCGGAACACCTGTCGCCCATATTGGTGATGACCAGGTCCAATATGTTTTCACCTCTGGTAGGGGAGTTTACCAGCCGATCCAGGGCATTTGAGGTGATAAATTCCAGGAAGTGCTGGACCTGGGAGTTTGTACTTGAGTAGTTTTCCCAGTTAATGGTAGGGTAATTGAAATCGCCCAATATCAGGGTGTTCAGTAGGACCTTCACATTTTCCAGTGTCTCCAGAAAGGCAGAGTGGTGGTCCTGGGTCATGGAGGGTGATCTGTAGCAGAACACAATTTGCATTGCAGATTTGCCCGATGTTAGTTGCACATGGATGATCTCAGAGGTATCATGCTGCGCCACTAACCTGGAGGTATAGGTATCCTTGATGAATATGGATACACCCCCTCCTTTTGTGTTTTGGTCCATGTTCTGTGGCCGAAATTTGTGGTATGAGTTGTAGCCCGGTAGTGCTGGGGTGCTCTGTGGAGCCTTGAACCAGGTTTCAGTTACTGCACAGATGTCGACATTCTTCATACTGAGGAGTGCTTCGAGCGAGTGCATTTTAAGATTTAAACTCCTGGCATTGAGTAGCATAACCCTCATTTTTTATTTGTGTTGTTTACGGAGGTGGGTTTGACTTTTGAGCCTTGCCTAAAAAAAGGCACTATGGGGGCAGCAAGAGCCTTGGCCAGTATTCGAAAGCCTAGGGGTGACAGGTGCAAGCCATCTCTTGCAAAGCAACAAGGCTTGTCAAGCATGTCGTCCCAGGCTGACAGACACTGGATACCTTTTGAATGACACCAGAAGCTTAGCCAATTGTTGAAACTGATCATTTTTTCTTTATACTGCTGTATCATTCTTGGTGAGGGCAGGATGCTACTCAGGGTCAGGGTCATACCCGCCTGGGCTACATGATCAGAGAGTTCTTCCATGTCTCTTTTCATGTAGTCCATGGAGGTACATCTCAGGTCATTCACACCAACATGAACAATGACAGAGTCATATTTGTACTTGTTCTGGAGTGACCTGAGTGCTTGTGTTATGTGGTGGATTCTGGCACCCGACAGGCAGCTAACAGTAACCTTCTCCTTGTCCAACCTAGTGAGTGGGACATCAGTGTGCCTGACTATAGAGTTGCCTATTACTAGTGTGTTAGGTATGTTATTTCACCTTAAGGGCTGTGATTGTGCAGCACACTGATTTTGTGTTTTATGTGTTGTCTGGTTTGTGACGGGAGGTGCAGGTTTTTTGGGTGTCTGCTTTGGAGGTCTCTGATGCTTTTGCAGGTTTTTATTTAGAGCCCCCAAGTATGATTTTGTGTATTTATGTGTATTTTTTGCCAGTGCTGTTTTAATATATCTACATGAGGCTGGAGGTGTGGTGCAAGTGTTAATCTTCTCCGCATGACTGCCTGTTCCAGTCTTAGGTGGAGAGAGCTTAGCCTTCAATTTTAGCTATATAATTGCATCTTTCGCATATGTTAATGTTTTGTGGTAGGAGGAGAGGGTTGTTTGTGTACATGGGGCAGTTGTAACATTGCCTCAGGATACTCAGGTTCACCAGCTGGACTAGACAGTATACCTGAAATTGCCCTTTGGTCATGCCTGAATAGTAGGGTGAGCTGCTTAGTCAGTGAGGGATGAATAATGAGCCTTGCCCTGCTGGGCAATCAAGTGTCGGGGTATATAAGTGCTTGCTATTAGGTCTGACCAAGTGCTGGACTGTAGGATGCTTTTTAAGTGCTTAGCCTGAGAGTTAGACTACTTTCAAGGGAAAAACTGAAGAGGTGACTTGGTGGAGCCGGGAATAATTTAGCCCTAGCTAACCGGCACTGCCCGGATGTGCAAAACTGTGCAAACGTGTTTTTTACAGCAGGGAAATGAAAGAGATAGAAATTAGCCCAAAATGGCCTATAAATTACTAACTTCTGGACTGGAACCACTCCTCCAGGGACAGATGGCTGCTCAAAGCTCCCTCTCTCACAGGTGAACAGAGAAACCTCTTTCTATCCAAGTAAGGTATGGGCAACTCAGAAACTTGTAACACAGCCCTGAATTCAGCACTAGCTTGAAAACTGGACTATACTAGCTTAGAAAGGTGGGAAACGAGGAAATAAAATTATTTTTTGAAAAGATAAGGCAAAAACAGTAAAGAATACACTTAAAACAGCTTTAAATGACTACAAGCAAACAGAAAAGGCTTTTAAACAAATTATCCAATTAACCAGTAAAAAAAATCTCAAAACTGAGCCCTGTTCCTGTAATCTTCAATCAGACAAGTTCTAACTACACTCCTGCCACTGGGGTGCCAGGGAACCTTCTCCAAAAAAGAAGGCCTGGATTAGTGCTCAAGTTATAAAAAAAAAAACTAGATTCAGCAGGCCTGAATCTAGTTTATGCTACAGCAAACAAGGCACACCAATTTCAGTAAGAAACAGTTCAAATATGCAAACACTATAAGCCTTTAACCAGAAATTTCCAGCTCAGAAGGGCAGAGTCCAGTCCCTCCTCCCACAAGAGTGCAGACCACAAACCTTCTTAATGTAAAATAACTGGTCTGAAGCCCAAGTGTTTAAACCAAAAGGCTTAGAATGATAGTTACACCAAACAGTAATAAATACAATTGAGTATTTTTAAGATGACGCAAAAGCAAAATAAAGTAATAAAGTATGAAGAAACACAAATACAGCAAAAGCAGATGAAATTTTTTGGAGTGAGCAAATGAGATGGGACCAGGAGGAGTATCCAAATGAAAATTTACAAGTGGGGTGGGCAGTTTCAAAGACACCAAGATTAACACCTAAACAAAAGCAGGGACAGGAGTGGGGAACTAACTGAAAAAACAGAGCCACAACTTCCAGCTAGATAGTATTCCATGCAACACAAATAAATGAATTTAAATGCTGAATTTTATATCCAGTTGATTGCAGGTAGGTCTGAGCAAGCCAAAGCTCAGAGTTTAAGCAGAAAATAATCCAAAATGCACCACTTATATATGGCAGAAACCGAATGTCAATGAAGTGAAATAACCCACACTTATTGCTGGCTATGAAGGAATTCTAACAAGCACTAAAATCTAACAAGCATTAACTGAAAAAACAGAGCCACAACTTCCAGCTAGATAGTATTCAATGCAACACAAATAAATCAATTTAAATGCTGTATTATTTGAAAAAAGTGCAGATAAAGATTTACTTAAATTCACTTATACATCCAGTTAATTGCAGGTAGGTCTTAGCCAGCCAAAGCTCAGAGTTTAAGCAGAAAATAATTCAAAATATACCACTTATATAAGGCAGAAACTGAATATTAATGAAGTGAAACTACCCCCCCCCATCACTGGCTATGCAGGAATTCTAAAAAGCACTAAATTCTAACAAGCATTAACTGAAAAAACAGAGCCAAAACTTCCAGCTAGATAGTATTCAATGCAACACAAATAAATCAATTTAAATGCTGCATTTGAAAAAAGTGCAGATAAAGATTTACTTATATTCACTTATACATCCAGTTGATTGCAGGTAGGTCTTAGCTGGCCAAAGCTCAGATTTTAAGCAGAAAAAAATCCAAACTGTACCACTTATAGAAAGGAGAAATCGAATATCAGTGAAGTGAAACTACACCCACTTATCACTGGCTATTGAGGAATTCTAACAAGCACTAAAATCTAACAAGAATAAACTGAAAAAACAGAGCCACAACTTCCAGCTAGATAGTATTCAATGCAACACAATAAATCAATTTAAGTACTGTATTATTTGAAAAAAGTGCAAATAAAGATTTACTTAAATTCACTTATACATCCAGTTGATTGCAGGTAGGTCTTAGCCGGCCAAAGCTCAGAGTTTAAGCAGAAAATAATCCAAAATGTTCCACGTATAGATGGGAGAAACCAAATATCAGTGAAGTGAAACTACCCCCACTTATCACTGGCTATGCAGGATTTCTAACAAGCACTAAATTCTAACAAGCATTCACTGTGGTGGTGGTGCTGCGGTAATGTTGTCACCTCACAGTAAGACCTTGTCCTGTTCGATTCTCAGCTAGACCGTCTTCTGTGTGGAGACATACGTAAATGGGCGTACCTTCAATGAAGGTTGTGCATCAGGGCTGGCAACTAGGCACGTAAAAATCCACTGCCAATCATTAGCAGACCAGAGTCCTGCTGTGGCGACCCCTAACCGGGAAAAGCCAAAAGACACAACAACAACAACAACAACAACTAAATTCTAACAAGCATTAACTGAAAAAACAGAGCGAAAACTTCCAGCTAGATAGTATCCAATGCAACACAAATAAATCTATTTAAATGCTGTATTATTTGAAAAAAGTGCAGATAAAGATTTACTTAAATTCACTTATACGTCCAGTTGATTGCAGGTAAGTCTTAGCCAGCCAAAGCTCAGAGTTTAAGCAGAAGATAATCCAAAATGTACCACTTATAGAAGGCAGAAACTGAATATCAATAAAGTGAAACTATCCCCACTTATCACTGGCCATGCAGCAATTCTAACAAGCACTAAATTCTAACAAGCATTAACTGAAAAAAACAGAGCCACAACTTCCAGCTAGATAGTATTCAATGTAACACAAATAAATCAATTTAAATGCTGTATTATTTGAAAAAAGTGCAGACAAAAATTTACTTAAATTCACTTATACATCGAGTTGATTGCAGGTAGGTCTTAGCCAGCCAAAGCTCAGAGTTTACGCAGAAAATAATCCAAAATGTACCACTTATAGAAGGCAAAAAAAGAATATCAATGAAGTGAAACATCCCCAACTTATCACTGGTTATGCAAGAATTCTAACAAGCACTAAATTCTAACAAGCATTAACAGAAAAAACAGAGCCACAACTTCCAGCTAGATAGTATTAAATGCAACACAAAAAATTAATTTAAATGCTGTATTATTTGAAAAGGGCAGATAAAGATTTACTTAAATTCACTTATACGTCCAGTTGATTGCAGGTAGGTCTTAGCCAGCCAAAGCTCAGAGTTTAAGCAGAAAATAATCCAAAATGTACCACTTATAGAAGGCAGAAACCGAATATGAATGATGTGAAACTACCCCCACTTATCACTGGCTATGCAGGAATTCTAAAAGCACTAAATTCTAACAAGCATTAACTGAAAAAACAGAGCCACAACTTCCAGCTAGATAGTATTCAATGCAACACAAATAAATCAATTTAAATGCTGTATTATTTGAAAAAAGTGCAGATAAAGATTTACTTAAATTCACTTATATCCAGTTGATTGCAGGTAGGTCTTAGCCGGCCAAAGCTCAGAGTTTAAGCAGAAAATAATCCAAAATGTACCACTTATAGAAGGCAGAAACAGAATATCAATGAAGTGAAACTACCCCACTTATCACTGGCTATGCAAAAATTATAACAAGAACTAAATTCTAATAAGCATTAACTGGAAAAACAGAGCCACAACTTCCAGCTAGATAGTATTCAAAGCAACACAAATAAATCAATTTAAATGCTGTATTATTTGAAAAAGTGCAGACCATCTTCTGTGTGGACACTTATATGTCATGTTGATTGCATGAAGGTCTGTGCATCAGAGGTTGGCAACTAAGAAGAAAATAATCCAAAATGTACCAATCATTAGAAGGCAGAAACCGCTGTGGTGAAATATCAATGAAGCTGAAAGACACTACAACAACTTATCAACAACAACAGGAATTCTAAAAAGCAGTAAAGTCTAACAAGCATTAACTGAAAAAACAGAGCCACAACTTCCAACTAGATAGTATTCAATGCAACAAAAATAAATCAATTAAATGCTGTATTATTTGAAAAAAGTGCAGATAAAGATTTATTTAAATTCACTTATATGTCCAGTTGATTGCAGGCAAGCCAGAGCTCAGAGTTTAAGCAGAAAATCATGCAAAATGTACCACTTATAGAAGGCAGAAACCAAATATCAATGAAGTGAAACTACCCCGATTTATCACTGGCTATGCAGGAATTCTAACAAGGACTAAAGTCTAACAAGCATTAACTGAAAAAAAGGGCCACATCTTCCAACTAGATAGTATTCAATGCAACAAAAATAAATCAATTTAAATGCTGTATTATTTGAAAAAAGTGCAGATAAAGATTTACTTAAATTCACTTATATATCCAGTTGATTGCAGGTAGGTCTTAGCCAGCCAAAGCTCAGAGTTTAAGCAGAAAATAGTCCAAAATGTAGCACTTATAGAAGGCAGAAACAGAATATCAGTGAAGTGAAACTACCCCCACTTATCACTGGCTATGCAGGAATTCTAACAAGCACTAAATTCTAACAAGCATTAACTGAAAAAACAGAACCACAACGTCCAGATAGATAGTATTCACTCACAGTAAGACCTTGTCCTGTTCGATTCTCAGCTAGACCATCTTCTGTGTGGACACATGCGTAAATGGGAGTACCTTCAATGAAGGTTGAGCGTCAGGGCTGGCAACTAGGCATGTAAAAATCCACTGCCAATCATTAGCGGACAAGAGTTCCGCTGTGGTGACCCCTAACTGGGAAAAGCTGAAAGACACAACAACAACAACTAAATTCTAACAAGCATTAACTGAAAAAACAAAGCCACAACTTCCAGCTAGATAGTATTCAATGTAACACAAATAAATCAATTTAAATGCTGTATTATTTGAAAAAAGTGCAGATAAAGATTTACTTAAATTCACTTATACGTCCAGTTGATTGCAGATAAGTCTTAGCCAGCCAAAGCTCAGAGTTTAAGCAGAAGATAATCCAAAATGTACCACTTATAGAAGGCAGAAACCGAATATCAGTGAAGTGAAACTATCCCCACTTATCACTGGCAATGCAGGAATTCTAACAAGCACTAAATTCTAAAAAGCATTAACTGAAAAAAAACAAAGCCACAACTTCCAGCTAGATAGTATTCAATGTAACACAAATAAATCAATTTAAATGCTGCATTATTTGAAAAAAGAGCAGACAAAAATTTACTTAAATTCACTTATACATCCAGTTGATTGCAGGAACTTA